>NC_142245.1:114121883-114295860 GCF_052056855.1 Sturnus vulgaris
TGTCCCAATCCTTATCCCTGTCCCCTCCCCGCAGGTACCATGGCGCTGTCCCTGTCCCCTGTCACCATCCCTGTCCCTGTCCCCAATCCCTGTCCCTGTCCCCTCCCCGCAGGTACCACGGCACTGTCGCTGTCCCTGTCCCCATCCCTGTCCCCAATCCCTGTCCCCTGTCCCCAATCCCAATCCCTGTCCCCTCCCCGCAGGTACGATGGCGCTGTCGCTGTCCCTCACTGTCCCTGTCCCTGTCCCCTGTCCCCATCCCTGTCCCCAATCCTGTCCCTGTCCCCTCCCCGCAGGTAGGATGGCGCTGTCGCTGTCGCTGTCGCTGTCGCTGTCCCTGCTGGGGACCCTGCTGGCCTGGGGGGGGGCGCAGGGCCTGGTGCCCCCCCAGCAGCTCAAAGGTGGGGGCGGGGCTCGGAATTTTGGGGGGATTGGGGAGGGGGGAAGGGGGGGGCCACGGGGTCTGAATTTTGGGGGGTCCCGGGTTTTAATTTGGGGTCTCATTTTGGGGGGGGATTGGGGGTCACGTGTTTTAATTTGGGGGGGTCACGTGTTTGAATTTGGGGGGTCGCAGGGGGTCTCATTTTGGGGGTCTTTGGGGGGGGGAGGGTCACGGGTTTTAATTTTGGGGGGGGTTTTGGGACGGGGGAGGTCACGGGGTCTCATTTTTGGGGGTTTTGGGGGGGGTCATAGATTTTAATTTTGGGGGGGTTTAGGGAGGGAGGGGGTCGCACCCCCAGGGGGGGTTTGGGGGGGGTGGGATCGGGATCTGGAGTTATCCCGGGATGGATAATGGGATAATTAATGGGATAATTAATGGGATAATTAATGGGATAACGGGATCATTAATGGGATAATTAATGGGATAATGGATGGGACACACCCAATTATCTCTGAGGGGGATTTTCCAATTTTCCCCCATTTTTTTCTCCCTTTTCCCCCCATGCTTTCCCCATATTTTCCCCCAACTTTCCCCCCCAATTTTCCCCATCTTTTCCCCAATTCCCCCTGATTTTCCCACATATTTCCCCCATTTTTTCCCCAATTTCCCCCATATTTCCCCCAATTTTTTCCTCTATTTCCCCTAATTTCCCTCCCAATTTTCCTCATCTTTCCCCTCTCTTTTTCCCCTCTTCCCTCCCTCTTTTTCCCTCTCTTTTCTCCCCGTTTCCCTCTTCCCCCCATCTTTTCCCCGACTTTCCCCCCACATTTCCTCCATATTTCCCCAATTTCTCCCCAATTTTTCCACTTTTCCTCCATCTTTTCCCCAATTTCCCCTCCATATTTCCCCCAATTTTTCCTGCGTTTCCCCAATTTTCCCCCCATTTTTCCCCCATTTTTCCCCCATTTTTTCCCCATTTTTTCCCCCATTTTTTCCTCCATAATTCCCCCATTTTTCCCCAATTTTCCCCCAAATTTCCTCCATAATTCCCCCATTTTTTCCCCGATTTCCCCTCATTTTTTCCCCGATTTTCCCTCATTTTTTCCCCGATTTTCCCCCATTTTTTCCCCGGTTTTCCCCGGTTTTCCCCCATTTTTCCCCTCTTCCCCCCATTTTTTCCTCCATAATTCCCCCATTTTTTCCTCCATAATTCCCCCATTGTTTTCCCCAATTTCCCCCCATTTTTTCCCCGATTTTCCCCCATTTTTCCCCGATTTTCCCCCATTTTTTCCTCCATAATTCCCCCATTTTTTCCTCCATAATTCCCCCATTTTTCCCCAATTTTCCCCCAAATTTCCTCCATAATTCCCCCATTTTTTCCCCGATTTTCCCCCATTTTTTCCCCGATTTCCCCCCATATTTTCCCCCTTTTTTCCCTCCATTTTTCCCTCTTTTCCCGCGGTATTCCCAGAGCTGTCGGCGGCCGGCAGCCGGCGCATCGACGCGGAGCTGGAGCGGGCGCTGCAGGGCGTGGGCAAAATGAAATCCCTGATGGAGCAGAGCGGGGAAAGAGCACCGGGAGCTGCTGACGGCGCTGAGGGACACGCGGAACGGGAAAGAGGTGACTGGGAATACTGGGAATAATGGGAATACTGGGAATAATGGGAATATTGGAATAATGGGAATATTGGGAATATTGGGATTAATGGGATTGGGATATGGGATAGGGATAGGGAATATTTGGAATATTGGGATATGGGATACGGGAGCTGCTGACAGCACTGAGGGACATGAGGAGCGGGAAGGAGGTGACTGGGAATACTGGGAATACTGGGAATAATGGGATATGGGATATGGGAATATTGGGATTAATGGATATGGGATAGGGAATATTGGGATTTATGGGATACGGGAGCTGCTGACGGCGCTGAGGGACACGCGGAACGGGAAAGAGGTGACTGGGAATACTGGGAATACTGGGAATAATGGGATATGGGATAGGGAATATTGGGATATGGGAATATTGGGATGAATGGGATTGGGATATGGGATACAGGATAGGGAATATTGGGAATATTGGGATATGGGATACGGGAGCTGCTGACAGTGCTGAGGGACATGAGGAGTGGGAAGGAGGTGACTGGGAATACTGGGAATACTGGGAATAATGGGATATGGGATATGGGAATATTGGGATTAATGGGATTGGGATATGGGATACAGGATAGGGAATATTGGGAATATTGGGATATGGGAATATTGGGATTAATGGGATATGGGATAGGGAATATTGGGATTTATGGGATACGGGAGCTGCTGACGGCGCTGAGGGACACGCGGAACGGGAAAGAGGTGACTGGGAATACTGGGAATACTGGGAATAATGGGATATGGAATATTGGGATTGGGAATATTGAGATTAATGGGATATGGGATAGGGAATATTGGGATTTATGGGATTCAGGAGCTGCTGATAGAGCTGAGGGACACGCGGAGCGGGAAGGAGGTGACGGGAATATTGGGAATATTGGGAATATTGGGAATATTGGGAATATTGGGATTGGGAATATTGAGATTAATGGGATATGGGATAGGGAATACTGGGATTAATGGGATTGGGATATGGGATATGGGATACGGGAGCTGCTGACAGCGCTGAGGGACACGCGGAACGGGAAAGAGGTGACTGGGAATACTGGAATACTGGGATTAATGGGATATGGGATAGGGAATATTGGGATATGGGAATATTGGGATGAATGGGATTGGATATGGGATACAGGATAGGGAATATTGGGAATATTGGGATTGGGAATATTGGGATATGGGAATATTGGGATTTATGGGATATGGGCTATGGGATAGGGAATATTGGGATTTATGGGATATGGGATATGGGATAGGGAATATTGGGATTTATGGGATACGGGAGCTGCTGACGGCGCTGAGGGACACGTGGAGCGGGAAAGAGGTGACTGGGAATACTGGGAATACTGGGAATACTGGGAATATTTGGAATAATGTGATTGGGAATATTGGGGATTTATGGGATACGGGAGCTGCTGACAGCACTGAGGGACACGTGGAGCAGGAAGGAGGTGACTGGGAATAATGGGAATATTGGGAATAATGGGAATATTGGGAATATTGGGATTAATGGGACTGGGATATGGGATAGGGGATAGGGAATATTTGGAATATTGGGATATGGGATACGGGAGCTGCTGACAGCGTTGAGGGACACGCAGAGTGGGAAGGAGGTGACTGGGAATACTGGGAATATTGGGATTGGGAATACTGGGATTGGGGTATGGAATATGGGAGTTGCTGACAGAGCTGAGGGACACGCGGAGCGGGAAGGAGGTGACGGGAATATTGGGAATATTGGGAATATTGGGATTGGGAATATTGAGATTAATGGGATATGGGATAGGGAATATTGGGATTAATGGGATTGGGATATGGGATATGGGAGCTGCTGACAGTGCTGCGGGACACGCGGAGCGGGAAGGAAGTGACTGGGAATATTGGGATATGGGAATACTGGGAATACTGGGAATATTGGGATATGGGATATGGCTGCTGCGGGACATATGGAGTGGAAAGGAGGCGATTTGGAATATTGGGATATGGGATTGGGAATATTGGGATTGGGATATGGGATTGGGAATATTGGGATTGGGATATGGGCTATGGGATACGGGAGCTGCTGACAGCACTGAGGGACACGCGGAGCAGAAAGGAGGTGGGATTGGGAATAATGGGAATAATGGGAATAATGGGAATATTGGGATATGGGATATGGGAGCTGCTGACAGCGCTGTGGGACACACGGAGCGGGAAGGAGGTGACTGGGAATAATGGGATTGGGAATATTGGGATTGGGATATGGGATACGGAATATGGGATATGAGATCAGGAATGGGGAATGGGAATAATGGAGATGGGATCAGGAATGGGATTGCGAATGGGGAATGGAGAATGGGAATAATGGGGATGGGGGATTGAGATGGGAACGAGATGGACTGGGAATGGGATTGGGATTGACTGGAAATGGGATCGGGATCGGGAACATGAATGGGGAATGCCAGCCTGGGATTTGGATGGACTGGGAGCGGGGGTTGCTGTCCTGGGAATGGCGTGTCCCAGGAGTCTGGGAATGCTGAGTCAGGGGTCAGAATGTCCCGGGAACCGGGAATGCTGTGTCAGGGATTGGATATCCCGGGAGTCTGGGAATGCTGAGTCAGGGGTCAGAATGTCCCGAGAGTCTGGGAATGCTGTGTCAGGATTGGGGTGTCCCGGGAATTGGGAATGCTGAGTCAGGATCGGTGTGTCCCGGGGACTGGGGGTGGTTATCCCGGAAGTCGGGAATGCTGTGTCAGGGTTTGGGTGTCCCGGGAATTGGGAATGCTGAGTCAGGATCGGGGTTGTCCCGGGAACAGGGGATGCCATCCTGAGGGTCGCTGTGTCCCAGGACTCTGGGAATGCCTTGCGGGAAATCAGTGGCTCACGGGACTTTGGGAATGCCGTGTTTGGGATCGGGGTGTCCCAGGACTCTGGGAATGCCGGGCTGGGGATCAGCGGCTCCCCGGACTCTGGGAATGCCGAGCCGGGACTCTGGGAATGCCGAGCCGGGAATCTCTGTGTCCCGGGACTCTGGGAATGCCGTGCTTGGGTTCGGGGTGTCCCGGGACTCTGGGAATGCCGTGCTGGGGTTTTGGGAATGCCAGGCCGGGGAATCGCTGTGTCCCGGGACTCCGGGAATGCCGAACCGGGGATCGGGGTGTCCCGGGTCTCTGGGAATGCCGGGCTGGGGATCAGCGGCTCCCCGGACTCTGGGAATGATGCACCGGGGATCGGTGCATCCCGGGACTTTGGGAGTGTTGGGCAGGGAATCGGGGTGTCCCAAGACTCTGGGAATGCCGTGCTGGGGTTTTGGGAATGCCGAGCCGGGGAATCTCTGTGTCCCAAGACTCTGGAATGCCGTGCTGGGGTTTTGGGAATGCCGAGCCGGGGGAATCTCTGTGTCCCGGGACTCTGGGAATGCCGTGCTGGGGTTTGGGGAATGCCGAGCCGGGGGAATCGCTGTGTCCCGGGTCTCTGGGAATGCCGATCCCCGGCACGGCGGGGCTCGGGGCGCGGCTGACGGGCGGCATTCCCGGCAGGAAGCGGTGCGGCTGGCGCGGCAGAAGGAGCAGGAGCTGACGGAGCGCGGCGAGCGCTGCAATTCCTCGGTGCTGGAGCTGTGGGAGCGCTGCAAGCCGTGCCTGCGGCAGCGCTGCCTGCGCTTCTACTCCCGCTCCTGCCGCAGCGGCGCCGCGCTCGTGGGCCGGCAGGTGAGCGGGGAAAACGCCGGGAAACGGCGGGGGAAACGGCGGGGAAACGGCGGGGAAATTGCGGGGGAAACGGCGGGAAACGCGGGGAAACGGCGGGGAAACGGCGGGGAAACGGCGGGGGAAACGGCGGGAAACGCGGGGAAACGGCGGGGAAACGGCGGGGAAACGGCGGGGGAAACGGCGGGAAACGCGGGGAAACGGCGGGGAAACGGCGGGGGAAAACGCCGGGAAACGGCGGGGAAAAACGCCGGGAAACGGCGGGAAAAGGGGGAGGAAATAACAGGGAAACGGCGGGGAAATAGCGGAGAAAACACCGAGAAACGGCGGGGAAAACGCTGGGAAACGGCGGGGAAATAGCGGGGAAAACACCGGGAAAAGGCGGGGGAATAATGGGGAAATAACGGGGGAATGTCGGGAAAACGCCAGGAAACGGCGGGGAAAAACGGCGGGGAAAAATGCCGGGAAACGGCGGGGAAAAACACCGGGAAACGGCGGGGGAATAATGGGGAAATAACGGGGAAAACGGCGGGGGAAATAACGGGGAAACGGCGGGGGAAATAATGGGGGAATAACGGGGGAATGGCGGGGAAATAATGGGGGAATAACGGGGAAAACACCGGGAAACGGCGGGGGAAAAAAATGGGGAAATAATGGAAACAGCAGGGAAATAACGGGGAAATAACAGAAATAATAGGGAAACAGTGGGAAAAACCCAGGAAAAAACCGAGAAAACAGCGGGAAACTGGGGGGGGGGGGGGATTGGGGATTTCCCGCTCTTATTCCCATTAGCCAGAGGGTCAGGAGGTGAGGGGACACCGGGATACCGGGAAAAGGGGAAATTCAGCCTCATCCTCATCCCATTCCCAGTGACTGGAGAATGGTCAGATGGGGGAATCCCACAGGGCTATGAGGAAAGGAGGGATTTTGTCCCGATCCCATTCCCAGAGGGTCTCCAGGTGAGGGATCCCACATCACTCCAGGTTACCAGGAAAGAGGGGATTTTTCCCCAGTCCCATTCCCAGAGGTTTGGCAGGTGGGGGATCCTACAGGGATGGCAGGAAAGGGGGGATTTTGCCCTGATCCCATTCCCAGAGGAATCCTACAGGCACACCAGGAAAGGGGGAAATTTCCCCCATTCCCAGAGAGTCTCCAAGTGAGGGACCCCCAGGAAAGGGGGGATTTCGATCCCATTCCCAGAGGTTTGGCAGCTGAGGGATCCCACAGGGACACCGGGAACGCCCGGATCCCGTTCCTGATCCCATTCCCAGAGGGTCTCTGGCTGAGCGATCCCACAGGGACGCCAGGAACGCCCGGATCCCATTTCTGATCCCATTCCCAGAGGGTCTCCGAGTGACAGATCCACAGGAAAGGGGGGATTTCGATCCCATTCCAGAGGTTTGGCAGCTGAGGGATCCCACAGGGACACCGGGAACGCCCAGATCCCATTTCTGATCCATTCCCAGACGGTCTCCAAGTGAGGGATCCCACATCACTCCGGAACACCGGGAACACCTTGATCCCATTTCTAATCCCATTCCCAGAGGGTCTCTGGCTGAGCGATCCCACAGGGACACCAGGAATGCCCGGATCCCATTTCTAATCCCATTCCCAGAGGTTTGGCAACTGAGGGATCCCACAGGGACATCGGAATGCCCAGATCCCGTTTTTGATCCCATTCCCAGAGGGTCTCCAAGTGAGGGACCCCCAGGAAAGGGGGGATTTCGATCCCATTCCCAGAGGTTCGGCAGCTGAGGGATCCAACAGGGACATTGGGAACGCCTGGATCCTGTTCCTGATCCCATTCCAGAGGGTCTCTGGCTGAGCGATCCCACAGGGACGCCAGGAACGCCCGGATCCCATTTCTGATCCCATTCCCAGAGGTTTGGCAGCTGAGGGATCCCACAGGGACACCGGGAATGCCCGGATCCCATTTCTAATCCATTCCCAGAGGGTCTCTGGCTGAGCGATCCCACAGGGACACCGGGAATGCCCGGATCCCATTTCTAATCCCATTCCCAGAGGTTTGGCAGCTGAGGGATCCCACAGGGACGCCAGGAACGCCCGGATCCCGTTTTTGATCCATTCCCAGAGGGTCTCCAAGTGAGGGACCCCCAGGAAAGGGGGGATTTCGATCCCATTCCCAGAGGTTCGGCAGCTGAGGGATCCAACAGGGACATTGGGAACGCCTGGATCCTGTTCCTGATCCCATTCCCAGCGGGTCTCTGGCTGAGGGATCCCACAGGGACGCCAGGAACGCCCGGATCCCATTTCTGATCCCATTCCCAGAGGGTCTCTGGCTGAGGGATCCCACATCACTCCGGGACACGGGAACGCCCGGATCCCGTTCCTGATCCCATTCCCAGAGGTTTGGCAGCTGAGCGATCCCACAGGGACACCGGGAACGCCCGGATCCCATTTCTAATCCCATTCCCAGAGGTTTGGCAGCTGAGCGATCCCACAGGGACACCGGGAACGCCCGGATCCCATTTCTAATCCCATTCCCAGAGGTTTGGCAGCTGAGGGATCCCACAGGGACACCGGGAACGCCCCGAATCCGTTCCTGATCCCATTCCCAGAGGGTCTCCAAGTGAGGGACCCCCAGGAAAGGGAGGATTTCGATCCCATTCCCAGAGATTTGGCAGCTGAGGGATCCCACAGGGACACCGGGAACGCCCGGATCCCGTTCCTGATCCCATTCCCGCTCGGTGCAGCTGGAGGAATTCCTGAACCACTCGTCTCCCATCTCCATCTGGGTGGACGGCGAGCGCCTGGATTCGCTGCTGGAGCGCGACGAGCGCCAGGAGCAGCAGCTGGAGGACCTGGAGGAGCGGTTCGGGATCCTGGAGGACGGGATCGACGGGATCTACCGGGACAGCTCCCTGCTCCAGGGCCGCCTCCATCCCTTTTTCCAGGCTCCCTTCGGGGGGTTCCGGGAGGCGCTGAGGTCGCCGGGGCAGCGTTTGCGTTTCCCGCGCCGCTTCCGCCGCTTTTCCGGGGATCCCTTCCCGTTTTTCCACAGCCCGCCCGGAGGATTCCAGCACCTCTTCCAGCCGCTCTTCCACATCACCCAGCGCATGCTGGAGGGAGCCCACGGGAATTGGGAGCTTCCCTTGACAGGTTAAAAAAAAAAAATTAAAAAAAAAAAAAAAAAAAAAAGGGAGGGAAGAAGGATGGGGAAGCGGGATCCCAAATATGTTTTAGGGGGATAAGATTCCCGGAAAATCCTCATCGGGGAATTCCCGTGGGAACTTGGGAATCGTGAGTTCCGCTGGTTTTGGGTTGGGATTTTGGGATGTTGTCCCACCACAATCCTGGCTGCTGTCATGGGAATGGAGTTTTTTGGGAACGTTGCAGTTGTTCGGTTTTTCTGGGAATTTTATTCCGGTGTTTTTTTGGGGGAATGTTGCAATTGTTTGGTTTTTCTGGGAATTATTCTGGTGGGGTTTTTTTAGGGAATGTTGCAGTTGTTCGGTTTTTCTGGGAATTATTCTGGTGGTTTTTTAGGGAATGTTGCAGTTGTTTGGTTTTTGGGGGATCGCAGCCGGAATTTTTGGTGGAATGCGGCAGTGTTTGGGTTTTTTGGGAATATTGCAGACTTTTCTTTTGGGAATGTCGCAGGTGGGGTTTTTTTTGGGAATATTGCCGGTGTTTGGGTTTTCTTTGGGATTGCTGCCGATGTTTTTTCAATGTTTGGGGTTTTTTTTAGAGGATTGCTGATGATGGTTTTAGGATGTTTGTTTTTTTCAGAGATTGCTGCCGGTGATTTTTTTGGTGTTTGGTTTTTTTGGGATTCTTGCCGATGTTTTCTCGGTGTTTGGGGTTTTTTAGGATTGAAGCCGATGGTTTTTTGATTTTTTTTTTTTTTTTTTGCGATTGCTGCCGATGATTTTTCCATGTTTGTTTTTTTGGGGATTACAGCTGGTGATTTTTCGGTGTTTGGTTTTTTTTTTGGGATTACAGCCGGTGATTTTTTGGTGTTTGTTTTTTTTGGGATTCTTGCCGATGTTTTCTCGGTGTTTGGGGTTTTTTGCGATTGCTGCCGGTGTTTTTTCCATGTTTGTTTTTTTTTGGGGATTACAGCCGGTGTTTTTTCCATGTTTGTTTTTTTGGGGGATTACAGCCGGTGTTTTTTCCATGTTTGTTTTTTTTTGGGGATTACAGCCGGTGTTTTTTCCATGTTTGTTTTTTTTTTTGGGGATTACAGCCGGTGGGTTTTTTTCGGTGTTTGGGTTTTTTTTTTGGGAATGTTGCAGCCGATGTTTTTTTTGGGAATATTGCAGCCAGTGCCGTCACCGTCTGCCGACGCAGCCCTGGGGATGGGAGGGGCCCAAATTCCAAGGAAAACACAATTTTATGGCACCGGGGGGGTTGGGGAGGGGATTTAGGGAGCTGAGGCCGGCCCGGAATTCCCGCAGAATCCCGAAATTTCAGCGATGACCGCATGGTTTGCCGGGAGATCCGGCGGAACTCGGCCGGGTGCCTGCGGATGAGGGACGAGTGCGAGCAGTGCCGGGAGATCCTGGCCCTCGGTGAGCCGGGAATGACGGGAATGACGGGAACAAGAACGGGAAAAATGGGAATAATGGGAACGGGAACAACGGGAATAGTGGGAACAAGAATGGGAAAAACGGGAATAATGGGAAGAACGGGAATGGGAATTAACGGGAGTAATGGGAAGAACAAGAATGGGAATAATGGGAATGGGGATGGGAATAACGGGAATAGTGGGAAGAACAGGAATGGGAATAATGGGAATAAAATGGGAATGGGGATGGGAATAAAGGGAAGAACAGGAATGGGAATAATGGGAATAACGGGAATAATGGGAACAACAGGAATAATGGGAAGAACAGGAATAAAGGGAAGAACAGGAATGGGAATAATGGGAATGGGAATAACAGGAATAAAGGGAAGAACAGGAATGGGACTAATGGGATGAATGGGAATAATGGGAACAAGAATGGGAATAATGGGGATAGGAATAATGGGAATGGGGATGGGATGGGAATAATGGCAATGGGAAATGGGGATAGAAAGGGGATGGGAACGGGAATGGGATGGGAATAATGGGAATGGGATTGGGATAGAATGGGACTGGGAAAGGAATGGGAATGTGTTTGGGATAGAGTCACAATTCGGGGTTTAGGGTGCATGGGGTGGGGCTGGAGGGATTGGGGCTTTGGGATGCAAGGGCTCCATCCTTGGGATGATTTGGGGTCCATGCACTGGGGATATTTTGGGGTCCCATCCCTGGGGATGTTTTGGGGTCCATCCCTGGAGGAGTTTTGGGGTCCATCCCGGGGATGTTTTGATGTCCATTCCAGGGATATTTTGGGGTCCATCCCGGGGATGTTTTGGGGTCCATCCCTGGGATGTTTTGATGTCCATCCCGGGGATGTTTTAGGGTCCATCCCGGGGATGTTTTGGGGTCCATCCCGGGGATGTTTTGGGGTCCAGCACTGTGTGAGGCGGGTTTGCCATGGGGGGAATGTTCTGGGGTACAAGGGTGGCCCAGCCATGGGAGTGCTTTGGGATGTAAGGGGGACATTTTGGGGTCTGGAGGATGGATGGGACAGGACGGGAGGGATTAGAAAGGGATGGGATGGGATAATGGGATAATGGGATGGGATTGATGGGATGGGATTGATGGGTTCCATGGGATGGGATTGATGGGATGGGATAATGGGATGGGATCGATGGGAGGAGCCCCCCAGGGCCCTGCTGACCCCATCCCTGTCCCAGACTGCGGGCAGGAGGATCCATCCCAGCAGGAGCTGCGGGAGCAGCTGGAGGACGCCGTGCGCGTGGCCGAGCGCTTCACGCGCCGCTACGATTCCCTGCTCCGGGAATTCCAGGAGGAAATGCTCAACACCTCGGGGCTCCTGGACCAGCTGAACCGCCAGTTCGGCTGGGTGTCCCGCCTGGCCAACTATTCCCTGGGATCCGACGGCTTCCTGCAGGTCACCACGGTGAGCCCGGCAGGGCTGGGGCCGGCGAGGGGCTGGGAACACCGAAAAGTGGGACAGGGACACAAAGAGCCCTTTGTGCTCCTGCCGGGAATCTCCTGGAGCCGGATGCGGCTCCGGGATGGGAGCCAAGGTCGGGGGGGGCCCTCCTGGGGCTCTCCCGCGGCCGTTCCGGCCACCCAGCTCCGGATTATCCCGTGGGATGAGCCCGGTGCTGCCGTTCCAGGTGCTGTCCAAGACTCCGAATCCCGAGGATCCGTCGGCGGTGCCGGACACGCAGGTGACGGTGCAGCTCTTCGACTCGGAGCCGCTGGAGCTGACCGTGCCCGGGGACATCCCGTGGGACGATCCCAAATTCATGGATATTGTGGCCGAGCAGGCGCTCCAGCATTTCAAGGAAAACGCCATGTGAGTCCAGGACCTTCCCAAAAAAACTCCCCCTGAGGGATAACTCCGGGCTCATCCCGGTTTTTTTTTTCCCCCCTCATTCCCAGAGAGTAGCCAGGCGATCTCGCTGATGCCGCCCCTCCGGATCCCCCTTCCAGGGGGGAATCGTCTCCATCGCTGGCACCTCTCCCCTCCTGACCCTTCCTGCTGCCAGAGCCCTCCGGGGCCCCAAACGGAAAATAAAGGTAGAGTTGAACATCCCTGGCTCTGCTTCCGGAGTTTTTGGGTCAATCCTGAGGGGAAAAGGAGGAAAAAACAGCCTCGGATCTGTCACCATGGAATGGTGGAAATGTAAAACCAGGCTCCGTTCCCAAATTTGATCCAACAGGAGCCCCCAGGATTCGAGGCCTGTCCCCATCCTTTGGGGACACAGATCCCGGTGCCCACCCCATGGACACAGATCCTTCTGGGAACACCTGTGCACAATCCTTGTCCTCTCTCATCCCTAAGAATTCCCACATTTCCACAGGATGAGCCCTGGATTTCCCCATGGAATGAGTCAGGGGCACTGGGGCTTTATTGGGAACACAAATTTGGGAGTGGGTGGATCCCACCCCAGTCTCACCCCAATCCCATCCCAGTTTTTTTTGGGAATGGGCTCCAGGAGATCTGGCTTTGGATCTGTATCCCACCGGGAAGAGCTGGAACAGCCTCTCCACCCATCTCTGACATTCCCTGCTGGGAGAATTCCCAGTCCCAATCCCTGGGATGCACATCCTGAGAAACATTCCTGAGGGTAAATCCTGCTGGGAACATCCTGAGGGACAGTCCTTGTCCTCTCTCATCCCTAAGAATTCCCAAATTTTCACAGGATAACCCCCAGAGACCCCCACAGAATGAGTCGGGGGCACCAGGGCTTTATTGGGAACACAAATTTTGGAGTGTGTGGATCCTGCCCCAATCCCACCCCATCCCATCCCAATTTTTTGGGAATGGTGCAGAGGCTCTGGGAAATCCAGCTGTGGATCCGTATCCCACCGAGAAGAACCAGCACAGCCTCTCCACCCATTTCTGACATTCCCTGCAGGGAGAATTCCCAGTCCCAATTTTTGGGATGCAGATCCCAATGAACATTCCCAACCAGGATCGCTCAATCCTGGCTGACGGCGTCACCATCCGCGCTGAGCAGCGCTTCCCTCTCCTCGCCATCCCCATTCCCGTTCCCGGTGCCATTCCCGTTCCTGGTTCCCTTCCCATTCCCAGTTCTGTTCCCATTCCCGGTGCCATTCTCATTCCCGGTGCCGTTCCCGGTTCTGTTCCCATTCCTGGTTCCATTTCCGTTCCCATTCCCGGTTCCGTTCCCAGTTCCGTTCCCATTCCCGGTGCTGTTTAGAAGAAACGCTTCAGATTGGTGGTTTCAGCTCTTTAGGTAATTTATAAATAAAAGTTTATGTATTGGAGTGAGAGTTCTCTCGGAAAGGAAAGGAAAGGAAAGTTTAGGAAAGTTTAGGAAAGGAAAGTTTAGGAAAGGAAAGTTTAGGAAAGTTTAGGAAAGGAAAGTTTAGGAAAGGAAAGGAAAGTTTAGGAAAGGAAAGGAAAGTTTAGGAAAGGAAAGGAAAGTTTAGGAAAGGAAAGGAAAGTTTAGGAAAGGAAAGTTTAGGAAAGGAAAGTTTAGGAAAGGAAAGTTTAGGAAAGTTTAGGAAAGGAAAGTTTAGGAAAGGAAAGTTTAGGAAAGTTTAGGAAAGGAAAGTTTAGGAAAGGAAAGGAAAGTTTAGGAAAGGAAAGTTTAGGAAAGGAAAGTTTAGGAAAGGAAAGGAAAGTTTAGGAAAGGAAAGGAAAGTTTAGGAAAGGAAAGTTTAGGAAAGGAAAGGAAAGTTTAGGAAAGGAAAGTTTAGGAAAGGAAAGGAAAGTTTAGGAAAGGAAAGTTTAGGAAAGGAAAGTTTAGGAAAGTTTAGGAAAGGAAAGTTTAGGAAAGGAAAGTTTAGGAAAGGAAAGTTTAGGAAAGGAAAGTTTAGGAAAGGAAAGTTTAGGAAAGTTTAGGAAAGTTTAGGAAAGTTTAGGAAAGTTTAGGAAAGTTTAGGAAAGTTTAGGAAAGTTAAGGAAAGGAAAGGAAAGGAAAGGAAAGGAAAGGAAAGGAAAGGAAAGGAAAGGAAAGGAAAGGAAAGGAAAGGAAAGGAAAGGAAAGGAAAGGAAAGGAAAGGAAAGGAAAGGAAAGGAAAGGAAAGGAAAGGAAAGGAAAGGAAAGGAAAGGAAAGGAAAGGAAAGGAAAGGAAAGGAAAGGAAAGGAAAGTTTAGGAAAGTTTAGGAAAGGAAAGGAAAGGAAAGTTTAGGAAAGGAAAGGAAAGGAAAGGAAAGGAAAGGAAAGGAAAGGAAAGGAAAGGAAAGGAAAGGAAAGGAAAGGAAAGGAAAGGAAAGGAAAGGAAAGGAAAGGAAAGGAAAGGAAAGGAAAGGAAAGGAAAGGAAAGGAAAGGAATCCATGGCACAGGAGCTGTGGTTTTGGCCTCTCAGGGCACTGCACAAGGAGCAGCTTCTGCTTTAATCGGGATTTTATTTCTATTTAGGACTTTTCTTCCATTTAGGACTTTACCTCTAATGAGGACTTTTCTTCTAATTGGGACTTCACTTTTTTGGGAACTCTACTTCTAATCAGGACTTCACTTCTCTTTGGGATTTTTCTTCTATTTGGGCCTTCTAATTGGGACTTTACTTCTGTTTAGGACTTCACTTCTGTTTGGGACTTTTCTTCCATTTAGGGCTTTACCTTTTTTTTTTGGGACTCTACTTCCATTTGGGACTTTTCTTCTATTTGGGACTTCACTTCTATTTGGGACTCAATGCTGGAAACTTTTAGCACGGACTTTAACTCCTGGGACTCTTTGCCTTTTGAGACTCGAGCACCTTTACAATAAACAACTTTATAGCAACCAACAACTGCTCCGCTCTTTTGAAGATTTCAATCTAAAATCCCGATAAAATCCCGGCTGGAAAAGCGGGAATTCCGTGGCAGCATTCACACGCGTACACGATGCTGGTGCCGGACAGGGCGGGGGGCAGGAACAGCAGGGGCTTGAAGGGTCGGGATGGGGGCGGGATTTGGATTGGGATCGGGATGGGGTCGGGATCGGGGTCGGGATCGAGTTTGAGATGGGGTCGGGATTTGGATTGGGATCGGGATCGGGATGGGGTCGGGGTTGGGATCGGGGTCGGGATCGGGGTCGGGATCGGGGTCGGGATTGGGGTCGGGATGGGATCGAGGTCAGGATGGGGTCGGGATCGGGATCGAAGTTGGGATCGGGGTCAGGATGGAGTCGGGACGGGGTAGGAATCAGATCGGGATCGGGGTCGGGATCGGGATCGGGGTCGGGTCGGGATCGGGGTCGGGGTCGGGGTCGGATCCGCCCGATCCCACAGGAGCAGCAGGTAAAACACCGGGAGACAGGAAAACTCCCCCAGGAACATCCCAGCGGCCCGAGGGACGCGGGAACCCGGGAATGAGGGGGCTGGTGTGGGAATGTGGGGGTGGGAGGTGGAAAAGGAGGGATCATGGGAAGGAAAAGGGGGTGGAAATGGGAATAACGGGGTTCACCTGCAGGAATGGGGCTGGAAACTGGGATGGGAGCTGGAAACTGGGATTGGGGGGCCCCCTGCAGGAAAGCGGGACTGGAACATGGAAAAGGGGGGGGGAGGAACATGGAATGGGGGGAATCACCGGCAGGATTGGAAGCAGGAATAGGGCTGGGATCAAGAATGGGGCAGGGATTGGGAATGGGGCCGGGATCGGGAATGGGGCCGGGATCGGGAATGGGGCTGGGATCAGGAATGGGGCAGGGATCAGGATCGGTATTGGGATCAGGAATGGGATTGGGATCAGGAATAGGGCTGAGATCGTTACCCGATACCTCAAACCAAACCACAAACTAACAGAGTGTCAGTTTATGCGGTGCTTTATTCAGGGCCCGGGGACCTGCGGACTCGCGTCCCAAGTCAGGATCCCACCGGTTCCCTTTTTCAGAGGGTTTTTATACCCTTTTTTACAAATGGTTTATGTGCAGAAGTACACATTCTTCTAAATAATATAGATACATTCACCTTGTAGATAACATTTTACATCATAAATCCTACATGGTTGCTTACCCTAGGCCTACAGTGTCCTCCCCCTTAATATCTCTTACACCACTGCCCAGCACCAGTACTTTATTTATGATTATTCTTTAACCTTATCACTAACAGTTCTGCATGCCCTGCTAAATCTTTTGAACATTGTTTCCTCAGCACAGCACATTCCTAAGTTAGTTTCTGGGAACTGCAGTCTCCAAGCCTTAGCATTACTACTACTATTATGGTTTATACACTTTATATTCCAATATTCAGGATTTCTAGTCCGTACGGTAACAAGATCGGAACAGGGATCAGGAATGGGCTTGGAATCAGGAATGGGATTTGAATCAGGATCGGGATTGGGATCAGGATCGGGATTGGGATCAGGAATGGGATTGGGATCAGGAATGGGATTCGGATCACAAATGGGATTCGGATCACAAATGGGATTGGGATCGGGATTGGGATCAGGAATGGGATCGGGATCACAAATGGGATTGGGATCAGGAATGGGATTCGGATCACAAATGGGATTGGGATTGGGATTGGGATTAGGATCACAAATGGGATTGGGATCGGGATTGGGATCAGGAATGGGATTGGGATCACAAATGGGATTGGGATCAGGAATGGGATTAGGATCACAAATGGGATTGGGATCGGGATTGGGATCAGGAATGGGATTGGGATCACAAATGGGATTGGGATCAGGAATGGGATTAGGATCACAAATGGGATTGGGATCGGGATTGGGATCAGGAATGGGATTAGGATCACAAATGGGATTGGGATCAGGAATGGGATTAGGATCACAAATGGGATTGGGATCAGGATTGGGATCAGGAATGGGATTGGGATCGGGATTGGGATCAGGAATGTCTCCCACCTGCAGGAAGGGCTGCTGGAACCTGCGCTCCTCGGTCCCGTCTCAGCCCGGAGCGCTGAAATTTTCCGCCCACTTGGGAGGGGTCAGGGCACGGATCGGGATCATCCCAAAATCCCGAAATCCCGCTCAGGGCTGTGCTCCAGGACACTTCCGGGGCCGGGATGTCCCCAGGGAAGGTGACACCGCTGGGGCTGCCCCGGCCTGGCCAGATCCTGGCTGGGATCCCGGGATTGAGTGACAGTCGGGAATGGGACACCGGGAATGGGGCACCGGGAATGGGACATCCCCTGTCCCAGGACTCCGGATCCCGAGGGACACCAAATCCATAAAAATCGCTGGACCCCCAGGCTGGGATACCCCAGCCCAAATTTGGGGTAAATCCTCCCATTTTTGGGTGCTCCAATCACCCTTTGGATGCGGATTTCCCGTCCCACGGACCTCAAGTGTCCCCCCAGGCCCCCCAAATCCATCTGGGAATGTCCCAACCTCCACCGGGACCCCTCCCATCCCGGTTTTCCGCCACTGCCGGGGGATTCGGGGCTGACTTCTCCCCGGGGTGTCGCAAGAGGCTTTTTTGGGACCTCACGTGTCCCCTCCTGCTCGGCCCCCGTGCCTCAGTTTCCCGTTCCGGGGCTCCCAGGATCCGCTGGGATTTGCTGGGATTTTCTGGGATCCCGCCTGGGATGAGCCGGTCCGGCAGATTTTGGGATCCCCGCGGGCTGGCAGTGACGTCACTGCAGCCTTTCCCGGGATTTTGGGGTACGGGAGGAGCCGCACGGGGATCGGGGGTGGGGTGGGGGGGAAACTCCACCCCAAAACGGAAAACCCCAAAAAACGCTGGACCCCTCCCCCTAAAGGATCCCCCAAAATCCCCACCCCCCGAATTGGGGTGGGGACGCCGAGATGACCCCAAATCCCTGAATTTGGGGGGTGGGGGGGCAGGGAGGGGTCCCCCAAGGCCACTCAAGGGGACACGAATCGCGACAGCGCCGAACTGAGGGGGGGCGCGGGGGGATTTTGGGGCTTGGGGGGATTTTGGGGGATTTTGGGGTTTGGGGGGATTTTGGTGTTTTGGGGGATTTTGGAGGGATTTTGGGATTTTGGGGGGAACTCACTTGGCCTCCAGGGTGTTGATGGAGCCGGTGAGGAGCATGAGCTCGGCCCAGCCCAGCTGGTACCGGGACCACGCCATGGCCCCCCCAAAAACGGCGACACCCCCGGGACAGTCCCCAAAATAGGGACACGCCCCCAAATGGGGACAGCCCGGGACACGCCCCTAAACAGAGACACGCCCACAATTAGGCCACGCCCACCGAACACGCGCCAAAACTGCGGGACACGCCCCCACTGACCACGCCCTAAAACGGGGAAAGCCACGCCCCTCTCCGGTGTGACCACGCCCACGGAACAATGGCGTGGTTTGGTCACGCCCCTTAATTTACATATCCACGCCCCCACACTCCCGCTGCGTCTCAGGCGCTGCCGGTCCCGGGAATTCTGACCCGGGAATTCTGTCCTGGGAATTCTGACCCGGGAATTCTGTCCCGGATATTCTGTCCTGGAGATTCTGTCCTGGGATTTTTCTCCTTGATTCCCATCCCGGTGATTCCTATCTCGGTGATTCTGTCCCGGAATTCCCATGGCGGTGATTCCTGTCCCGGTGCCACAACCCCTTGTCGCGTGTCCCCCTCGTGTCCCCCCCATGTCCCTCTCGTGTCCCCCCCGTGTCCCCCTCGTGTCCGGCAGGTGGCGCTGGCGGAGCGGGGCCGGGATCGCCGGGATCCGTTCCCGGGATTGGGACCCGCAGGACCTGACCGGGATAAACGTGGGATAAACCCGGGATAAACCTGGGATAAACCTGACCGGGATAAACCTGACCGGGATAAACCTGGGATAAACCCGAAATAAACCTGCCCGGGATAAACCTGACAGGATAAATCCGGAATAAACCTGGGATAAACTTGCCTGGGATAAACCCGGGATAAACCTGGGATAAACCTGCCCGGGATAAACCCGGGATAAACCTGCCCGGGATAAACCTGACTGGGATAAACCCGGAATAAACCTGGGATAAACCTGCCCGGGATAAACCCGGGATAAACCTGGCCAGGATAAATCCAGGATAAACATGACCAGGACCAAAATGTCAGGGGGACAGAGATGTGACCCTGGGGAGGGGGGAGGGCCATGAGGGGGGGACCCAAATGTGTCATTGGGGACGGCTGTGAGGGGGGGACACCGAAATGTGACCCTGGGGGGGACAGAAATGTGACCCTGGGGGGGGACAGGAATGTGACCCTGGAGGGGACAGAAATGTGACCCTGGACAGGGACAGGAATGTGACCCTGGAGGGGACAGGAATGAGACCCTGGGGTGGACAGGAATGAGACCCTGGACAGGGACAGGAATGTGACCCTGGAGGGGACAGGAATGAGACCCTGGAGGGGACAGGAATGAGACCCTGGGGGAGAGAATTGTGGCCCTTGAGGGGCTTCAAATTGGCCCTGGGAAGGGATGTGACAGAGGGGACTCAAATGTGTCACCGAGAAATGTGACCCTGGGGGGGACAAAAATGTGGCCCTGTACAGGAATGGGATGAGGGGACCCAAATGTGGCCCTGGGAGACCCAAATGTGATCCCTGAGGGGACAGGAATGTGACCCTGGGAGGGACCCAAATTGGCCCTGGGAAGGGATGTGACAGAAGGGACTCAAATGTGTCACTGAGAAGGGACAGGAATGTGACCCTAGGGGGACAAGAGCGTGGCCCTAAGGGGGTGGCACACCCAAATGTGACCCTTGAAGGGACAAAAAGGTGGCCCTGGACAGGATGGGACAGAGGGGACTCAAATGTGCCACATAAATGTGGCCTTGGACAACGATGGGATGGGATGGGATGGGATGGGATGGGATGGGATGGGATGGGATGGGATGGGATGGGATGGGATGGGATGGGATGGGATGGGATGGGATGGGATGGGGGCACCCAAATGTGACCCTGGGGGACCCAAAATTGTCACCAGGAGAGTGTGAGGGGACCCAGCTCTGGCTCTGCTCCGTCGGGGTGGCAGAGCCTCATCCCAGCTCCCCCAGTCCCTCGGGATGGGGACAAGGAGCACCTGGAGCTGCCTCCGGAGCCCCGGTGACACCAATCCCACACCCCGAGCTCATCCCGGGCCCTGTGGGGCTGGATGTTGTCACCTCCTGTCCCCTCCCTGTCCCTGCATCCATGGAAACCCTGGGAATCCTGGGATCACAGCAATGACACCCAGAGCCTCCCTGGCCAGGGGCTGGGAATGTCCCTGTCCCAGCCCAGTTATCCCAAACCTCACGTTTGGGATGGGATGTGGAAAACAAGGAGAATAAATCAAGGATTCCCCTTCCCAGAGGTGTTTCTTGTTGTTGTTGTTGTTGTTCTTTGTCAGGAGAAAGTTTAAATATTTAATAAGGAATTTCTAAAATAATTTAATTATTGGTAATTCATTCTTAATTACCAATAATTCCTTTGGATCCCAATCCAGCCCTATTTTTCCTTTATTCTTTTTTTTCCCAAAATCCCTCAATTTCCCCCATTTTTTCCCATTTCTCACCCCCTTTCCTCCCATTCCTGGTGGCTCAGAGGGGTCGGGATGAGCCCTGGGATGAGCTTCCCCCACGGCTCAGCCTCACACCAGGAATTTTAAGCTGCTCCAATGGATTGTAAATATTTGGGATACGGCTGACAGGGAAAATTTAAACACTTTAAGAGGGAAAAAAATGGCTCAGGATTCCTGAATCCCTCGGGAATCTGCCTGGAGGCTCCTGCTGGAGCAGCCCCTGGGGAATCACTCGGGATCATCCAGGAATTCTTTGTGTTCCCAAATGCTGGAGGGGCTGAACTTTGTGTCCTGGGCCTGGGAACATCCCGGCTCCGTCCTCTTCTCCATTGGGAATTTAGGCATGGAAAATAGGGAGGGGTTAAAGGGTGGAGGGAAGATCCATGGATGGATGATGGATGATGGATGATGGATGGATGATGGATGGATGGATGGATGATGGATGGATGGATGGATGATGGATGGATGATGGATGATGGATGGATGATGGATGGATGATGGATGGATGGATGATGGATGATGGATGGATGATGGATGATGGATGGATGGATGATGGGATGATGGATGGATGGATGGATGGATGATGGATGATGGATGATGGATGGATGGATGATGAATGGATGGATGATGGATGATGGATGATGGATGGATGGATGATGGATGATGGATGATGGATGGATGATGGATGATGGATGGATGATGGATGATGGATGATGGATGATGGATGGATGATGGATGATGGATGATGGATGGATGATGGATGATGGATGATGGATGGATGATGGATGATGGATGATGGATGATGGATGATGGATGATGGATGATGGATGATGGATGATGGATGGATGATGGATGATGGATGATGGATGATGGATGATGGATGATGGATGATGGATGATGGATGGATGATGGATGGATGGATGATGGATGATAGATGGATGATGGATGGATGATGGATGGATGATGGATGATGGATGGATGATGGATGGATGGATGATGGATGGATGATGGATGATGGATGATGGATGGATGGATGGATGGATGATGGATGATGGATGGATGATGGATGGATGATGGATGGATGGATGATGGATGATGGATGGATGGATGGATGATGGATGGATGATGGATGGATGATGGATGATGGATGATGGATGGATGATGGATGGATGATGGATGATGGATGATGGATGGATGGATGATGGATGATGGATGGATGGATGATGGATGATGGATGATGGATGGATGGATGGATGATGGATGATGGATGATGGATGATGGATGATGGATGGATGGATGGATGATGGATGATGGATGATGGATGATGGATGATGGATGATGGATGATGGATGGATGGATGGATGATGGATGATGGATGGATGATGGATGGATGGATGATGGATGGATGATGGATGATGGATGGATGGATGATGGATGGATGGATGGATGGATGATGGATGATGGATGGATGATGGATGATGGATGATGGATGGATGATGGATGATGGATGATGGATGATGGATGGATGATGGATGGATGATGGATGGATGGATGATGGATGATGGATGATGGATGATGGATAGATGATGGATGATGGATGATGGATGATGGATGATGGATGGATGATGGATGATGGATGATGGATGATGGATGATGGATGATGGATGGATGGATGGATGATGGATGATGGATGGATGATGGATGATGGATGATGGATGATGGATGATGGGTGGATGGATGGATGGATGGATGATGGGTGGATGCTCCTCCATCTGAATTCCAGGGGCAGAAAGGAGGGACATGGAGATTCTCTGGATCCAGCCTGGGAGAGCTGGGAATGTCCAACTGAAGAAGAGATTCATCCAGGGAATCCTTGGGGCCACTTCCAGAGCCTAAAGGGGCTCCAGGAGAGCTGGAGAGGGATTTGGGAAAGAGCTGGAGGGCCAGGACAAGGGGAAGGGACCTCCAATGCCATCCAATGCCATCCAATCCCATCCCATTCCAACCCCGACACTTCCCTGGGAACAGATGGAGCAGCAGATCCCAGAGGATCCCAGAGGATCCCAGAGGATCCTGATCCTCCTCCCCCAGCCCTCCACCCCCCGCAGATCCCGAGGGAAGGAGCCAAGATCCAGCGGATTGGGATCCTCCACTCCCAGATCCCGAGGGAAGAATCCCAAGTCCCAGAGGATTGGGATCCTCCTTTCCCAATCCCAAGGGAATTACTGGAGGCAATGCTGAGACCCCAAAAGACTGGGATCCTCCTTTCCTAATCCCATGGGGAGGACTGGAAGCAATGCCAAGATCCCAGAGGATCAGGATCCTCCTTTCCCAAATCCCAAGGGAAGAATCCCAAGTCCCAGAAAATCGGGATCCTCCCCTCTCAGATCCCACGGGAAGGACTGGTGGTGATGCTGAGATCCCACAGGATCAGGACCCTCCTTTCCCAGATCCTGAGGGAATTACTGGAGGCAAACTTAAGATCCCAGAGAATCAGGATCCTCCTCTCCCAATCCCATGGGAAGGACTGGAGGCAATGTCAAGATCCCAAAGGATTGGGATCCTCCAAATCCCATGGGAAGGACTGGAGGCAATGTCAAGATCCCAAAGGATTGGGATCCTCCAATCCCATGGGAAGGACTGGAGGCAATGTCAAGATCCCAAAGGATTGGGATCCTCCAATCCCATGGGAAGGACTGGAGGCAATGTCAAGATCCCAGAGGATTGGGATCCTCCTTTCCCAGATCCCGAGGAAAGAACCCCAAGTCCCAGAAAATCGGGATCCTCCTCTCCCAATCCCATGGGAAAGGCTGGAAGCAAAGCCGAGATCCCAAAGGATTTGGATCCTCCTCTCCCAGCCTCTCCCCCCTCTCCATATCCCTCGGGAAGATCCCAGACTGTCCCGAGCTTCCAACAATCCTTTATTTCTCTCTCCAAGGAGTGGAACCCGGCGGGACAAATCGGCTTTGGCATGAGAACCAGGGAACCCTTCCCGGTGGGAATCGGGTGCCCTTGGATGAGGAAGATGCAGAAATTCCCCCCCTGGAATCATCAGGAAGTGTCCCCCGAGCCTCCTCTCCGATGGATATTTCAGGAATTCCGTGGATAGCTCCGTTCGTAATAAATATCCTCTGGAATCTCACGTATGTGCAGCTCAAGGATCAGAAATCCGCGGATTTTCCTCTCTGGAATGGTGACAAAACGTCCCCAAAGTCCCCCCCTGCCACCCCCAGCGCTCCAGGAGAGTCCCCCCCCTCCCCGTGTCCCCTGGGAAAAAATCCCGTCCTGGAAAGGTGGGAATGGGAAAGGAGGGGTGGTGGTGACAGAAGTGACCCCCGGGAATTCCGGGAGTATCCCAGGGCTGAGGGTGGTGGTGGGAAGGGGTGTGGAGGAAAGGATGGAAAAGTGTTGCAATATCCCAGATTTCCCCCAGATTTTCTCCGAGGGAAAGATTCCATCCCCGGAGCCCTGGTGAGGATGGAAATGAGGATCCCGGGGGATAATTGTCCCCAGAATTCCTCCCTGAGGGAAAAATTCCATTCCCAGAGTCCCAGTGAGGATGGAGATGGGAATCCAAGGGAAAAATATCCCAAAATACCTCCCTGAGGAGAAGAATTCCATCCTCAGAGCCTTGAGATGGGGATCCCATGGAAAAATATCCCAAATTATTCCCCAAAAACCAGAAGGAACAATTCCATCCCCAGAGCTTTGGAGAGAATGGAAATGGGGGATCCCAAGGGAAAATATCTCAGATTATCCCCCAAAAACCTCCCTGAGGGGAACAATTCCATCCCTGGAGCCTTGGGGAGGATGGGGATGGGGATCCCATGGGATAATTCCCCCAAAATACTTTCCCAGGGGTAAAGATTCCATCCCTGCAGCCTTGGGGAGGATGGAAATGGGGTTCCCAAGGGATAATATCCCAAATCGTCCCCAAAACCCCTTCCCAGGAGGAACAATTCCATCGCCAGCCCCTTGGGCTGGATGGATACGGGAATCCTGTGGGATCAACTCAATCCCACTGGTGATTCCCACTGAATCCCGAATCCTGAATTCCCAGCTCTGCTCCCCCACAAAGGGTTAAGACAGCCCCAAATCCCGGGGTTTGGAGCAGCCTACGTGACTCCCGGCTGCTTTTCCTGCCGGCTGATGTGGAAAAGCTCCGGCTAAGCCCCTCTTAGCCTGATTTCTGCGCTTCCCGGGGAATTCCCGAGGATGCAGAGCCTGGAGAGGGCAGGACTGGCTGCCCACAGCGGGAGGAGCCACCCCAATCCCGCCGGATTCCGAGGCTCTCCCAAGTTTCACATTTTCAAGGAGTGTTTTTGGGTTTGGTTTGTTTTTTTTGTTGGGTTTTTTTTTTTTTTTTTTTTTTTGGTGGTGAAATTAAAATCCATTAAACCAAGAGGTTCGATATTAAAATCCACGCCGGGGCGAACCGGGTCGGTCTGGCTCCGGTGTCGTTGCAGAGTCCAGGAGGGTGAAGGGGTGGGGGGAGGGTGAAAGGGCCTACACGGAGCTGCGGCGCTTGGCGAATCCCGGGAAGGCCGCCAGGCTCTGGAGCCCGGTGGACACGGAGCTGATGGCGGAACGGCGCGGCCGGCAGAAACACCGGTGCTCCGGAGTCTCGGGACAACGGGCGGGCGAGGAATGGCTGCGCTCCACGCCCGTATCCGAGCTGGACAAATCCCTGGGAATGATCATGGGGATGGAATACTGCAACTTCTCCCTGCTCTTGTACCACAGGCACGAGCACACGGATTGGAAGTGCAGCACCTCGGCGTAGACGTTCCTGAAGCCGCTCTCTGCCGTGGCCACCGCGGTGGCTTCGGGGACGGCGGCCACGGCGCCCGGCTGGCCGACCCGGCTGAGCAGCGCCCGCTGCTCGGCGTCGCGGCGCTCGTCCTCGGCGTTCATGGTCATGAAGCGCAGCACCACGAGGTTGAGGAAGGCGCCGATGACCGTCAGCCCCGCCAGGATGTAGACGAAGCTGAAGGCCACGTACTGCGGCTGAGTCTGCAGCGCCTGGTCCTTCTGCAGAGCCACGTAGTCGCCGAAGCCGATGGTGGTGAGCGTGATGAAGCAGTAGTAGTAGGCCTGGAAGAAGCTCCAGTTCTCGTAGTGCGAGAAGGCGGCGGCGCCGACGCACAGCGTGCTGACGCACGAGAAGAAGCCGATGGTCACCATGTTGGCCATCGACACCTCCGGCCGCCGCATGCCCAGGCGCTTCTTGAGGCGGCGCAGCAGCGAGCGCACCAAGGTGTTGATGCGCTCGCCCAGGCTCTGGAACATCACCAGCGTCAGCGGGATGCCCAGCAGGGCGTAGAGCATGCAGAAAACCTTCCCGCCGTCCGTGCTGGGAGCGGCGTGCCCGTAGCCTGGGGAGAGAGGGGGGGGAAAAAAAAATGGGGAGAGAGGGATGGGATCTGTGAGCCTGGAGGGAATTGGGAGTGGGGAGTGGTGGTGGGGGGATTGGGGAGTGGGGAATGGGGATGGGGGAATGGGGAGTGGGGAATGGTGATGGGGGATCAGGGATGGGGAATGGTGATCGGGGATGGGGAGTGGTGATGGGGGACAGGGGAGTGGGGAATGGTGATGGGGGATCAGGAGTGGGGAATGGTGATGGGGAGTGGGGAATGGGGATGGGGGGATCTGGAGTAGGGAATGGTGATCAGGAATGGGGAGTGGGGGATCAGGAGTGGGGAATGGTGATGGGGATCGGGAGTGGGGAATGGGGATGGGGGATCAGGAGTGGGGAATGGGGATGGGGGATCAGGAGTGGGGTCGCAAAATGGTTGGGTGGGAAGGGAGATGAGAGCTCATCCCGTTCCAACCCTGACACCTCCCACCATGCCAGGGTGGATCCTGGGAAAACGAGGGAAGGGGAGGCTGCAATCAGGGGGAATTGGGTGGGAATCCTCACGGAATTATCGTGGAGTGGTTTGGGTGGGAAGGGACCTTAAGGATCATCCCATTCAAATCCCACCATCCCAGCGTGCTCCAGACTTTCCTTGGATGCTCCCAGGGATTCTCTGGGAATTCCAGCCCAGCCCCTCACCTGCCTCCCAGCCAGGAATTCCTTCCCAAATCCCATTTCCCCCTTTCCCAGGGAATTCCCTCCATTCCCAGCTCTCCCAGCCTGGCATTGGATCCATCCCCATCCCGACTCCTCTCCAGGAAGGAATTTTGGGATTCAGGGACTTCACTGGGAATTTGGGACTCCAGGAAGGGTCTCCCTTCCCTTTTCCATCCCCCAATTCCATAAAAATCCTTCAGGATAGATCCTGAGTGTCCTGGATCCCAGAATCCCAGAATGGTTTGGGATGGGATCTATGGATCTTCAATCCCATCCCAGGGATACTTCCCATGGGATTTATCCCGTTCCCATGGGATTTATCCTGCTCCCATGGGATTTTTCCTGCTCCCATGGGATTTATGCCACTCCCATGGATTTATCCCGCTCCGTGTCCCTGGATCGGCTGTCCCGGATGGATCCCGGGATTCCATGGGCAGGGCCAGCTCAGGCATTGGGATGGGGGTGACAGGAACCAGCTGCTCCCCTTTTCCTGTCCCCGTTCATGTCCCTGTCCCCTTTTCCTGTCCCTTTTCCTGTTCCCCTTCCTGTCGCTGTCCCCTTTTCCTGTCCCTTTTCCTGTCCCCGTTCATGTCCCTGTCCTTTTCCTCCTTTTCCTTTTCCATCCCTTTCTCTCTCCCTTTCCTTCTCCTTCTCTTCCTTGCTTTCCTTTTCTCTTTCTTCTTTCTCGTTTTTCTCTTTTCCCTCTTTTTCCTCTTTCTTCCTTTTTCTCCTGTTCCTTTTCCTTTGCTCTTCCTTTTCCCCCTTTCCCTTTATATTTCCCTTTCTCTTTTTTCTCTTTTCTTTCTCTTTTTCCTTTTATTCCTTTTCCAATCCCTTTCCTGTTCCTTCTCTGTCTTAGTTTCTCTTTCTTTCCCATTTTCCCCTTTTCTTCCTTTTCCTCCTTTTCCTTTCCTTTCCAAATATTTTTCCTTTCCTTCTTTTTCTTTCTTCCCTTTTCCATCTCTTTCCTACCCTCCCTTTCTCTTTCTTTCTAATTTTCCTCCTTTTCCTTCTTTCCCTCCTTTTACTCCTTTCCCTTTTCCTTTCTTTTTTTTTTTTTTTAACTTTTCCTCATTTTCCTTTTCCTCTTTTTTCCTACTCTTCCCTTCTATTTTTCCTTTTCCTTTCCATCTCCCTCTTCCCCCTTTCCCAGGAAATCCAGGAGGAAGCAGGAACAGGAAGGAGCAGGGACTTCCCTGGGGACTCCAAGGTCTGTCCCAGCCGTGATCCCAGACCAGCCCCAAATCCTCTGGGAATGCCGAGAGGAGCTCATCCTGTCCCAGTCCCTAATCCCGACCCTGTATCCCTAATTCTGGGGGAATACGGATGGGGATGGAAAATTGGGATGGTGGGATCTCCTCCAAGGAGGAGCTGCCGTGGGATCCTCTCGCTGCGGGACACGGGGATGGGATTGATGGGAATCCATGGAGAGGGAATTGATGGGAAGGAACCCATGGAGAGGGAATTGATGGAGAGGGAATCAATGGGAGGGAATCCATGGGAGGGAATCCACAGAGAGGGAATTGATGGAAGGGAATCCATGGTGAAGGAATCCATGGTGAGGGAATCAGTGGGAGGGAATCCATGGAGAGGGAAGAGGGAATCAAAGAGGAGGGAATCGATGGGAGGGAATTGATGGAGAGAGAATCCATGGTGAGGATATCCAAGGTGAGGGAATTGATGGAACAGAATCCATGGAGAGGGGATCCATGGGAGGGAATTGATGGGAGGGAATCCATGGAGAGAGAATCCATGGGAGGGAATCCACAGAGAGGGAATTGATGGGAAGGAATCCATGGTGAAGGAATCCATGGTGAGGGAATCGGGAATCAATGGGAGGGAATTGATGGGAGGGAATTGATGGAGAGAGAATCCATGGTGAGGAAATCCATGGTGAGGGAATTGATGGAACAGAATCCATGGAGAGAGGATCGGTGGGGAGGGAATTGATGCAGAGGGAATCAGTGGAGTGGGAATCAATGGGAGAGAGAGCAACACCTGAGAGCATCACCTGGGGAACACCTGAGAAAATCCTGGGAAACACCTGAGAGCATCCTTTGATCCATCCCTGCTCTGTGTGCCCCGTCCCTGTTCCTCAAGTCCTTCTCACTCCTTGTGTTCCTCTCTCCTCGTGTCCCTTCCCTGTTCCCTGTGTCCCTTCCCTGTTCCCTGTTTCTCATTCCCTGTTCCCTGTGTTCCTCCTTCCCTGTTCCCTCTGTCCCCCTCTCCCTGCTCCTTCCGTCCCTCCCTCGCTCCTCGTGTTCCATCCCGAGCCCTCATCCCGTCCTTCACCATCCCCTTCCCAACAATTCCCAAATCTGCCCATTCCAGCTGTTTGGGGTGGATTTTGGGACCGAGCCTCCAGCAGCGCCCACGGGTGCCTTTCCAAAAACCTCCCCGAGCATCTTCCTGCCTTTTCCTGCCCTCTCCATCCCTCTCCATCCCTCCCCGGCCTCCCGGAGCTATTTTTAGCCCTCTTTCCCGAGGGAAGGGAGTTTATGAGCTCTCCAAGCGTCGGTCAATCCCCCGATCCCCCCCCGTTCCCGGTTTTAGCAGGAGCTGCCTGAGCTCCGGCACGTCTGAGGATGGGGGGAAGGTCGGGAATGGCAGATCCAGCCAGCGGGAAGAGGGAAAACCCCTGGAAAACGACACAGGGGGTGACCCCCAAATCCCTCTGGGACCCGAGGGTGGCGAGGAATTGTGTTGGAGAGGAGGGCACATCCCAGCCTGGAAATAATTCCCACCTCCTGCCCCCCCCCTCCAATC
Source organism: Sturnus vulgaris (assembly GCF_052056855.1). Taxonomy (NCBI): domain Eukaryota; kingdom Metazoa; phylum Chordata; class Aves; order Passeriformes; family Sturnidae; genus Sturnus; species Sturnus vulgaris. Next base: position 114,151,372 of record NC_142245.1, read on the forward strand.
CTTCCCAGCTCCCAGGGGAGTCCAAGGAGCGCTGGAGCCGAGGGGCAGCGGGGTCGGGAAGAGCCGGGATCCCGCTCGGAGCAGGGATCGCGTCCCCAGGGAGGGAGGATGACACGTCCCGAAGGAACGCGGCCGATCCTGGCCTTTTTAGGGCTGGAGGAGCGGGGCTGGACGCGGCCCCGGAGCAGGTGCAGGGCTGGCCCCGGGCCTGGAGCGGATCCCGGCTGGCAGAGCGAGGGATGGCCGGGATTAACGGGACAGCTGCGGGGAGAGGGCTGGGAATGGGGAGGGGGGATAAGGGAGCACGGCTGGAGGGGTGGGAGGGCAGGGAAAGGATCAGCGGGAACGGGGCTGGGTGGGTGGGAAAAGGGGGTGAGCCCCCCGGGAGGGAGGGCAGGGAATGGGGCAGGAGATTCGAGGATTCAGGGAATAATGGGGCAGGGGATTCAGGGAGCCAGGGAATAATGGGGCAGGGGATTTAGGGAATGGGACAGGGGATGTGGGATATGGGGCAGGGGATGTGGGATATGGGGAAGGGGATTCGAGGAACCAGGGAATGGGATTCAGGGAATGGGAGAGAGGGATGGAAGGAGCCTTCCCCATATCCCAGTGCTCCCAGTAAGGATCAACATCTCGCTCCCAGTAAGGATCCCGCTATTCCCAGTAAGGATCCCGCTATTCCCAGTAAGGATCCCGCTATTCCCAGTAAGGATCACTGTCTTGCGATTCCCAGTATGGATCCCGCTGTTTCCAGCAGGGATTCCTCTCCCACTGTTCCCAGTAAGGATCTCACTGTTTCCAGTAAGGATCTCACTGTTCCCAGTATGGATCCCGCTGTTCCCAGTATGGATCCCGCTGTTCCCAGTAAGGATCATGCTGTTCCCAGTATGGATCCCGCTGTTCCCAGTAAGGATCTCGCTGTTCCCAGTAAGGATCCCACTGTTCTATTAAGGATCCCAGTGTTCCCAGTAAGGATCCCGCTGTTCCCAGTATGGATCACGCTGTTCCCAGTAAGGATCCCGCTGTTCCCAGTAAGGATCACGCTGTTCCCAGTATGGATCCCAGTGTTCCCAGTGCTGGCACTCAGCCCGGCCACCCCAGCTGTCCCCCGGGTGGGGGGAGGGGACACAGCTGTCCCCCAGGAGCCCCCCGCATTCCCGGGAAAAGCGAACAGGCCTGGGGATGGCGGCTGGGGATGGCGGCTGGGGCTGGTGCTGAGGAATTCCCAACGGGAAAACACAGAGCTGGCACTGAGGGACATGGCCAGGACACACCTGGGTCCTGCAGGGCCACCAAAATCCCTGGATGGGGCTGGGGACAGCGGGAAGGGGACACTGGAATCCCTGGATGGGGCTGGGGACAGTGGGAAGGGGACACTGAAATCCCTGGATGGGGCTGGGGACAGCGGGAAGGGGACACTGAAATCCCTGGATGGGGCTGGGGACAGTGGGAAGGGGACACTGAAATCCCTGGATGGGGCTGGGGACAATGGGAAGGGGACACTGAAATCCCTGGATGGGGCTGGGGACAGCGGGAAGGGGACACTGAAATCCCTGGATGGGGCTGGGGACAATGGGAAGGGGACACTGAAATCCCTGGATGGGGCTGGGGACAATGGGAAGGGGACACTGAAATCCCTGGATGGGGCTGGGGACAATGGGAAGGGGACACTGAAATCCCTGGATGGGGCTGGGGACAATGGGAAGGGGACACTGAAATCCCTGGATGGGGCTGGGGACAATGGGAAGGGGACACTGAAATCCCTGGATGGGGCTGGGGACAGCGGGAAGGGGCTCGGGGACAGCTCCTGCACGTGGAGCAGAGGGATGGGATCGGGATGGGCTGAACTGGGAATGAAGAGATGGAGGGACCCCCCAGGAATCCCAAAATCCCGACTGTCCCTGTTCCAGCTGTTCCTTGGATCCATCCATCCATGGATCCAATCATGGATCAATTAATGGATCCATTCATCCATCCATGGATTCAATCATGGATCAATTAATGGATCCATCCATCCATGGATCCAATCATGGATCAATTAATGGATCCATTCATCCATGGATCCAATCATGGATCAATTAATGGATCCATTCATCCATGGATCCAATCATGGATCAATTAATGGATCCATCCATCCATGGATCCAATCATGGATCAATTAATGGATCCATCCATCCATGGATCCAATCATGGATCAATTAATGGATCCATTCATCCATGGATCCAATCATGGATCAATTAATGGATCCATCATCCATGGATCCAATCATGGATCAATTAATGGATCCATCCATCCATGGATCCAATCATGGATCAATTAATGGATCCATTCATCCATCCATGGATCCAATCATGGATCAATTAATGGATCCATCATCCATCCATGGATCCAATCATGGATCAATTAATGGATCCATTCATCCATGGATCCAATCATGGATCAATTAATGGATCCATCCATCCATGGATCCAATCATGGATCAATTAATGGATCCATTCATCCATCCATGGATCCAATCATGGATCAATTAATGGATCCATCATCCATCCATGGATCCAATCATGGATCAATTAATGGATCCATCATCCATGGATCCATCCATGCCTCCATTCTTCCATCCATGGATCCATCCCTCCCATCCCTCTCTCCTTCCACATCCCCAAATCCCCTCTGCTCCCTCTCCCCCCTCTCCCACATTTCCCCCTGGAAAAGGGGGATGTCATTCCCTGGAGGGGGTTCTGGGACAATCTGGGAGCCCTCCCCCGGATCAGGGACCCCCAGGACTCCCCATTCCCAGTGGGATTGGGGTGGGGGTTGGATGTGGGGCCGGACCCTGATGTCCCCCTTTATTCCCACATCTCCCAGATTCCTGCCTCATTCCCAAAGGGATCCGGACCCGCTGTGGGATCTCCCCCCGGGTTTTTTTTGGGGTGGGGGGGGGGGTGCCTGATTCCCCCCTCCCAGCGCCTCCCGCAGCCGGGGGGGTCGGGATGGAGTCATGGAAAATCCCGGCGCCGGCCAAGCTCCCTGTTTGTGCCAAAACTGGCAATTTTTCCTTGGATTCTGGGGCCCGGCCAGGCCCTTCCCGACCCCCCCCGTGCTGGCCCTCCCCTCTCCCTGGAAAAGGGGGGGAAGGGGGGTCCGGAGCCCATGGATGGGGTGGGATACCCCGGGAATGGGCTGGGGCACCCCGAGGGGGGTGGTCCCGCTGGGTTTTGGGGGGGGGGGGGGGGGGGATGGCGACTCCAGAGGGAATAAAAAAATTCCCTGAGGGATTTTCGGATGGATTTGTGTCCCAAAATGGGCAGGGATTGGGGGATCCTGGTCCAGGCAGGGAATTCCCACGTGGAATATCCGGGGGGTCCCGAGCCCCTCAACGGCGCCCGGGGGGGATTCCCAAGGATCCCTGGGATGGGGATTGGGGTGGGAATATGGGGTGGGGATGTGGGATGGGGAGATATGGGATGGAGATTAGGATGGGAATATGGGATGGGGATATATGGGATGGGGATATGGGATATGGAATACAGGAAATGGGATATGGGACGTGGGATGAGGATTGGGATAGGGATGTGGGATGGGGATTATGGGATAAGGATTTGGCACGGGGATATGGGGTGGGAATGTGGGATATGTGATATGGGATGTGGGATGGGGATTGGAATGGGGATGTGGGAATGCAGGACGGGGATATGGGATTATGGGATATGGGATTATGGGATTATGGGATAAGGATTTGGCACGGGGATATGGGGTGGGAATGCAGGACAGGAATGGGGATAATGGGATATAGGATATGGGATATAGGATATGGGATATAGGATATGGGATGGGGATATGGGGTGGGAATGCAGGACAGGAATGAGGAATCGGTCCAGTCCCTTTCCCCTGGGAGCTGCTGATCCCATCCACCCCAAAAATCCCACTCCAGGCTCTTGGATCCACCCCGAGCCCCGATCAGCAGCCTTAGTGCCTGGGAAAAACTGGGAAAAGCTCCCCAAACTCCAGAAATCCGGGATGGTTTTTCCTGGCCCCCATCCCCCTGGCCCGTGGTTTTCATTCCTTGCTCCCAGTCGGGATTTGCTGGGATTTAAGGAGGAATCAGCTGGGAAAGGCCAGGAGCGGGAATTAATGGCTGGTGTCACTCCTGGATGGAAAAAAGCCGGGAATTTATGGCCTGGGAGGGAGAGGGGGATGGGAAAGGGAGGATCCAGAGGGGCCCCGATCCCGATCCCGGCGCTGAATCCCACGGGAAGAACCACGAGGCTTCCCCAGCCTTGGGAAAACATTCCCTGGAAAAGGCGCCGGATCCCGGATCTGGGCTGGGATTGTCACCCCCAAATCCCACCGGGAAGAGGCTCCGATCCCATTGGGAATTCTCCACGCCCTCATCCACCCCTTCCCTGCTCATTCCCGCAGGAAAACCCCTGGCAGAGGATCCAGGAGGAACATTCAGGAATCCCAGGGAAAGGTGGGAAGGGGGAGAAGCGATCCCGATTTCCCAGCGCTGCTGTCCAACAATTCCCGGGAATGGCCGGGCTGGATTTTCCGGGAAAAGCCAGGAGAGAACAGGAATTCCAGGAATATTCTCCCTTTCCTGTTAATTCCAAAGCCTATGGTTGGTTCGGGAGGTGCCACCAGAGATTTCCATGGAAATGTTTTTTGGGTTTTTTTTTTGTTTTTTATGGAATGGCAACAGGAATGCCTGGAGGGGTTGGAAGGAATTTTCCTCCTTTCCCTGTCGATTCCAAATCCCATTCCCAGTTTCAAGGAGCCCTGGTGATTTCCACGGAAATGGTTTTTTTGTGGAATTTGCGGGAATGTCCCGAGAGGATGGAGGGAGGGGGAGCCGTCCCCAAAGAGCCCCATGGTCCTGATCCCAGCAATTCCCAACAATTCCCAGCAATTCCTGATAATTCCTGACAATTCCTGACAACTCCTGACAATTCCTGACAATTCCTGCAATTCCTGACAGTTCCCAGCAATTCCCGGCAATTCCCGGCAATTCCCAACAATTCCCAATAATTTCTGACAATTCCCAACATTTCCCATCAATTCCTGGGGTTTTTTTCCTGGTCTGCTCCCCCCAAATCCCGGGAATTTCGGGGGTGGCACCGCGGCCGGAGGTGACAGCGCTGTCCCCAAACCCTTCCCGGTCCCAGCGTGACACGGGCTGGGGACAGGGGCGGTGGCACCTGGGGGGGGACAGGGGTGACAGGAAGGGGACAGGGGGTGACAGGAGGGGACAGGAGGGACAGAAGAGGACGGGGGGGACAGGAAGGGGACAGAGGGTGACAGGAAGGGGATATGGGGGACAGAGGGGGACAGGGGGTGACAGGGGGGACAGAAGGGGACAGGGGGTGACAGGAAGGGGACAGGAGGGGACAGGAGGGGACAGGAGGGACAGAAGAGGACGGGGGGGACAGGAAGGGGACAGGGGGTGACAGAAGGGGTCGGAGGTCGCGGGGACAGGAGGGGACAGAAGAGGACAGGGAGACCGAGGGGACAGAAGGAGGACAAGGAGGGTGACAAATGGGGACAGAGAGGGGACAGGAAGGGACAGGAGGGGTCTAGGGCGTGACCATGGGGACTGAGGGGACAGAGGGGGACCGGAGGTGACAGAAGGGAACAGGGGGTGACAGGAAGGGGATATGGGGGACAGAGGGGACAGAGGGGGACAGGAAGGGACAGGAGGGGTCTAGGGTGTGACCGTGGGGACAGAGGGGACAGAGGGGGACAGAGGGTGACAGGGGGGGACAGAAGGAGGACAAGGAGGGTGACAAATGGGGACAGGAGGGGACAGGAAGGGACAGGAGGGGTCTAGGGTGTGACCGTGGGGACTGAGGGGACAGAGGGGGACAGGGGGTGACAGGAAGGGGACAGGGGGGACGGAAGGGACAGAAGAGGACGGGGGGGACAGGGGGTGACAGGGGGTGACAGGGGGGACGGAAGGGGTCGGAGGTCGCGGGGACAGGAGGGGACAGGGTGAGAGGGAGGACCTGAGGGAACACGGGGGACAGGAGGGGACAGGAGGGGACAGGAGGGGTCTGGGGGGTGACCATGGGGACCGAGGGGACAGAGGGGGACAAGGGGTGACAGGAGAGGACAGGGAGACCGAGGGGACAGAAAGAGGACAAGGCGGGTGACAAATGGGGACAGGAGGGGACAGGGGGAGACCAAAGGGGACGGGGGGGGGGGGACAGGAGGTGACAAATGGGGACAGGAGGGGACAGGGGGAGACCAAAGGGGACGGGGGGGGGGGGACAGGAGGTGACAAATGGGGACAGGAGGGGACAGGGGGAGACCAAAGGGGACGGGGGGGGACAGGAGGTGACAAATGGGGACAGGAGGGCCCGGTGTCCTCCCGGCTCCCGTTCCGGGCGCTGTTCCCGTGACCGAGGCTCGGCGGGCGGTGACAGATGGTGACACCGCGGTGGCATTTGCCACCTGCTCCTCTCTGCTCGCGGCCGCGGGGGGGAGGGGGGCGGCGGGATCGGGATTTGGGGATTTTTCTTTTTTTTTGGGATCGGGTTTTTTGGGAGAGGGTTGTGGTTTTTTTTTTTTTGGATAGGGCTTTTGGGGGGGATTTTTTGGGGGGAATCTGATTTTTTGGGTTTTTTTTTGAGGGGGAGGGATCGGGTTTTTGGGGATCAGATTTTTTGGGGATCGGGATTTTTGGGGATCGGGTTTTTTGGGGGGATCGGGATTTTTTGAGATGGGTTTTTTTGGTTGGGATTCGGATTTTTTGAGGGGTTTGTTTGTTTGTTTGTTTGTTTTTGGGTTTTTTTGGTTTGTTTTTTTTTTTGAGATCGGGTGTTTTTGGGATGGGTTTTTTTTTTGGGATCGGGTTTTTTTTTTGGGAAGCCATCCAGAGGCCAGCCCAGCCCGCCCTGGCTCGGGACAGGGGCAGAGGTGACAAGGGACACGTGCGGGTGGCACTGCCACCCCCTTGGGGACATCCTTGCCTCTGGAATTGCTCGGAAATTCCCCAGGGAAAAGCTTTGGAGCTGCTCCTCTCCCTGGTTTTTTTCATGGATAAAGGGAAAAAAAAAACAAAAACAAAAGGATTCCAACATTTCCCAGCGGGATTTGGAATCCCGGATTTTCCTTCCCCCATCCCACCGGGATCTCCTCCCCCTCAGGAGCTGCTTCCCGATCCCAGTCTGGATTTTCCCCATCCCACCAAGAGCTGGGGGGGGGGGGTGAATTCCTGGAAAAATCCTTTTTTTCCTGCCCTGGAAAACCCGATTCCATGGGAATTATGGGATTTTTTTTCCCTGGCAGGCCTGGATTTGCAGGGGTCTCCTTTCATCCCAGCTTTGCTGCCGTATCCAGCCCCCCCAAATTATGGGATTTTGGGAAAACGGATCTTCCCACACATCTGGGTGTCCCAGCCCTTTCTCCCACATCCCTGGAAATTCCGGGAAAACCCAGCTGGGTCCAGGGAAAGCCATTCGGGGCCATTCCCAGCCAGGAACACCTTTGGGATACCGGGAATGCTCATCCCAATCCCAGAGCCGCTCCCACGTGGAGCCCAACTCCAGGATTTAGGGTTTGGAGGGCCGGGAGCAGCAGGAATTTTTTTTTTTTTTTGGGATGCGATATTTGGGGTTGGGATCAGCGGGATTGGGAATTCTGGGAGGGGCAGAGCGGGATCCCGATCCCTGCCCGAGGTCACGGCTCCTTGGGATCGATCCCAGTGGATCCCAGTGGATCCCAGTCCCTCCCCGGCATTCCAGGACCTTTGGGATGGGCTGGATCCCTCTGGATCCCGCTGGAAATTCCCAGCCCCCGATCCTGTCCAACACTGGCGGCTCGGCCGCACTTCCAGAGCTTTTCCAGCTGCTCCCGGCAAAACGGGAATGGGAAACACCGGGAAAAAGGGAACGGGAAACATCGGGATAATGGGAATGGGAAACATCGGGATAATGGGAATGGGAAATATCGGGATAATGGGAATGGGAAACACCGGGAAAAAGGGAATGGGAAATATCGGGATAATGGGAATGGGAAACACCGGGAAAAGGGAATGGGAAATATCGGGAAAAAGGGAATGGGAAACACTGGGATAATGGGAACAGGAATGACAAAAAATGGGATAACGGGAATGGGAAACACCGGGATAATGGGATCGGGAATGGGAAACACCGGGATAACGGGAATAATAAACATCTGGATAATGGGAATGACAAACACCGGGATAATGGGATAATGAGATTGCAAAATACAGGGATAACGGGAATAATAAACACTGGGATAATGGGAATGACAAACATCGGGATAACGGGAATAATAAACACTGGGATGACAGCTCCGGGAATAACAAACACCAGGATAAGAACTCCGGGATAATGGGAATAACAAACGTCGGGAAAACAGCCCCAGGAATAATGAACAGCCTGAGGGTGGGAATAACAAACACCGGGATAAAAACTCTGGAATAACAAACACCGGGATAAGAGCTCCGGGAATAATGAACACTGTGACATTGACACCGGGATAAAACCTCTGGGAATGAAAAAACATCAGGATAAAAACTCTGGGAATAACAAACACCGGGATAACAGCCCCGGGAATAAAAAACAGCAAGATAAGAAGTCTGGAATAACGAACACCGGAATAAAAACTCCGGAATAACGAGCACTGGGATAAAAACTCTGGAATAACAAACACCAGGACAAAAACTCTGGAATAACGAGCACCGGGATAAAAACTCTGGAATAACGAACACCTCGAGCTCGCGTTTCAGCTCCGGGAATTGTTTTGCATCCCAACACCGGAATTTCGGGCCTGGGAAACATCCCAATATCCACATCCCAAATCTGGGAATCAACGAGCGCCCCAGTGCCTGGATCTCACCCCCGGGAAGAAACGGAACAAAGCCCGGTATCCATATCCCAATCCTGGGAATCCACAGGAACCCCAAAATCCATGTGACAGTCCAGGGACACCCCGGAATCTGTCACAAAGCTGGTGTCACCCGTCCCATCATCCCATAATCCCATCATCCCATCCCATCCCACCCCATCAGCACCTCCTTGGGACTGCGGGACCCATGGAATGGTGGCCAGGGCCCTCTGTCCCCTCGCTGTCCCCTCTCTGTCCCCTCGCTGTCCCCTCGCTGTCCCCACCCCCCAGGCCCTCACAGAGCGCTGAGGTTTTGGGGCAGTTGGGGACCAAGGGACACCGGGTGACCCCAGCCACCCCTGGAGGGGACTCAAGGGTCAGAAGGGTGACGGTGTGGGTGACAGCGGGGTGACAATGGGGGTGACAGAAGGGTGACAGTGTAGGGGAAAGCGTAGGTGACGGGGGGTGACAAAAGGGTGACAATGGGGGTGACAGTGTAGGTGACAGGGGGGTGACAGTGTAGGTGACAGGGGGGTGACAGTGTAGGTGACAGTGTAGGTGACAGGGGGGGTAGGTCTCAAGGAGGCCACCCCCAGTGACACTTCCCAGGGTGGGGACAATGCTGGGGACATCCTTGAGCGTGGGGGACAGCGGTGACACCCCCTGGGAGAGCCTGGAAGGGTGGGGACACGTCCCTGTCCCCTCCCCTGGGCTGGGAACCCTATAGGGACACGTCCGGGACCCTATAGGGACACATCTGGGGACCCCATAGGGACACGTCCCTGTCCCTATGGAACTGGGGCCCTATAGGGACACATCTGGGGACCCTATAGGGACACATCTGGGGACCCTATAGGGACACATCTGGGGACCCCATAGGGACACGTCCCTGTCCCTATGGAACTGGGGCCCTATAGGGACACATCTGGGGACCCCATAGGGACACGTCCCTGTCCCTATGGAACTGGGGCCCTATAGGGACACATCTGGGGACCCCATAGGGACACGTCCCTGTCCCCTCTCCCGGGCCGGGGGTCCCACTGGCGAGGGGTGACAGCGATTTGGGAACATCCCAGGGCTCTGGAGAGTCCCGGCCGGGAGAATTCCCTTATCCCGGGGGTCGGGCTGGAATTTCCCGGTGGGAGAGGCGGGATCGGGGATTTGTGGGGGGGCTTGGTTGAGGAATCGCCCCGATCCTAAGGGATGGGAGTCGGGAATCCGGGCAGGGCGATCACCCCAAAAACAGCGGGATTGGAGAGAGGGGGGTTCAGGCAGAGGGATCGCCCCGATCCCGGGGGGGGTCCGGGTAGGAGGATCCCCCGACCCCAAGAGATGGGAGTCGGGAATGCGGGCAGGGGGATCACTCCGATCCTAAGGGATGGCAGCCAGGGGGGTCCAGGCGGGTTTTTCCCGGTTCTGGATGAGCCTGGGAGGGATCGCCCCGATCCCAAAGAATGGGAGACAAGGGAATCCGGGCAGAGGGATCGCCCCGAAAACATCGGGATGGAAGAAAAAGGTGCGGGAGGGATTTTCCCGGTGCCGGAAGAGCCGGGGAGGGATCGTCCCGATCTCCCGGGATGGGAGACAGGGGGGTCCGGGCAGAGGGATCACCCCGATCCCGAGGAATGGGAGTCGGGAATCCGGGCCGGGGGATCTTCCCCAAAACACCGGGATGGGAGACAGAGGGGTCCGGGCAGGTTTTTCCCGGTGCCGGAGAAGCCGGGAAGGGAATGTACCGATCCCCCGGGATGGCAGAGAGGGGGGTCCGGGCAGGGGGATCGCCCCGATCCCAAAGAATGGGAGCCGGGGGGGGATCAGGGCAGGTTTTTCCAGGTTCTGGAGGAACCGAGCAGAGGGATCGCCCCGGTCCCAGCGGGACGGGCGGAGGCAGCGCGGGGGAAGGAAGGAAAGCTCCGGGCTGTGAAAAGAACCGAGCTCCCGATTTTCCCCGCTCCCTCGGGGACACGCGCGGGTTTCCCGGTGCTTCCCGGCTGCATCCCCCGATCCCAACGGACCGGACGCTCGGTGTGGAGAGGGAATTAAAGCGGAGCCGGGAGCTGCCCGCGGGGAGCCGGGCGGGGCGGGGGCAGCCGGTACCTATGGTGGTGATGACGGTGATGGCGAAGTAGAAGGAGCCGGCGAATTTCCACTGGACGCCGGCCTTGTGCGGCTTGAGCTTGAGCACGACCCGCTCGAGCTCGCGGTAGCTCTCGGCGCTCAGGTTGTACTTTCTCTTGAGCTCCTGGCTCTTGGCCTCCAGCCGCCGCTTCTCCGCCGTCTCCGCCTCGGACTCGAGCGCGTCGAAGACGGCGGCGCCCACCAGCAGGTAGGTGAAGGTGCACATGATGAGCGCCAGCGTCCGCACGTTCTGCCGCTTCATGGTGCGGCGGCTGCGGGGAGCGGCTGCGGGGCCGCCTGGGGCATGGCGGCAGCGCCCGGGCACGGCGGGGAGGCGGCCGAGGCGCGGCTGCGGCGGCCGCGGCGGCGGCGGCGGGGCCGGCGGAGGAGCGGGAGGAGGGAGGGAGGGAGGGATGGGGGAGGGATGGGGGAGGGATGGGGAGGAGGGAGGGGGAGGGAGAAGGAGGGGGGAGGGGGCGGAGCTGTCCTTCAGCACCAGCGCCCCCGGGGACCCCCGAGCTGCGCGTGGCGACACGCGGGGGTCGCACGGGGCCGTGTCCCCGGCGGAGGGGACAGAGCCCGAGGAACAAAGAGCGGCCAGAGCCGGGAGCTGCGTCTGCAGCGGGAATGGAGCCCAAAATCCAGATCCCAACCCTGGGGATAGATCCCAACCCTGGGAAAAGCTCCCAAAGCCCAGATCCCAAAACCCAGATCCCAACCCTGGGAAAAGATCCCAAAGCCCAGATCCCAACCCTGGGAATAGATCCCAAAGCCCAGATCCCAACCCTGGGAATAGATCCCAAAACCCAGATCCCAACCCTGGGAATAGATTCCAACCCTGGGAATAGATCCCAAAGCCCAGATCCCAAACCTGCCCTGGAGCAGCTCCCAAAGCCCAGATCCCGATCGTGCCCTGGAGCTGGGTCTCCACCTGCACCCCAGCCCCGGGCCCGCATCCCACTCATCCCATCCCATCCCATCCCATCCCATCCCATCCCATCTCACCTTTCCTTGGATATTCCCAGGGATTCTCTGGGAATTCCAGCCCAGCCGGGAATTCCTTCCCAAGATCCCACCCCGAGCTCCCCTTTCCCACTGGAAGCCATTCCCTGGCTCCTGGCCCTCCAGCCCTTTCCCAAATCCCAGCTCTCCTGGAAACCTCTGGAAAAGGCTCCCAGCATTCCCTGCATCCTTCCCTCATCCAGCTGCACATTCCCAGCTCTCCCAGCCCCGGGGTCTCCTCTCCAGCTCCGTGTCCTGCTGATTTCGGGATCCCGGAGCTGCAGCCGGGCGGGATCACGGGGACAGAATTCCCCCTTTTCCTGCTGCCCAGATTTTGGGATCAGCCCAGGATCCCTGCGGCTCCCGGGGCTGCCAGCTGCATCCTGGCACCATCTGGAGCAGGGAATGTTTTCCAGCCCGCGTGGCCCCGGGACAGGTTCTGTCAGCTGCTGTCACCCGAAACGAGGGACAATTGTCCCTCACACGTGTCCTGGCACCTCAAAGCGGCCCTGACACCACCCCAAGGGAATTCCAGTGTCCCGCCGAATCCCGGGGAATTCCAACCAGGGAATTCCAAAGGCAACAACGCTCCGGAGCTCCTCCCCACCCCCGAGGGGGCTGCGGGACAGGGGTGACACCAATCCTGTCCCAAAGGGACTTGGGGGGGGGGGGGTGGCACTGCCGGGACAGCTCCAGAGGGTGGGAATGGTTGGATATTCCACGGTCACACGGAATGAACTCCCCTGGGAGCTTCCACAGGGATCCTCCCCCGTGCCAGGAGGTGCCGGGAGGTGCCAGGAGGTGCCGGGAGGTGCCAGGAGGTGCCAGGAGGTGCCGGGAGGTGCCGGGAGGTGCCGGGAGGTGCCGGCTGTGCTCTTCTCCCTTTTCCTGGGAATATTTTGGAGCTGTGTGGACGCAGAGGGACAGGGAAGCACCGGGAAAATCCAAGGAGTTCCGGGAAAAGTTAGTTGGAGTCGGAGTTTGGGAGGATTCCTGCAGCGGGAAGGATGGGGAGCATTCCTTGTGGGATGGGGTGGGACAGGGACAGGCCCTGGGTGTCACTGGGGTCAGTGGGTGCAGGGTTATGGGGTGCTGTGGGTTATGGGGTGCTGTGGGTCATGGGGTGCTGTGGGTTATGGGATGCAGGGTTTCCTGGGATGCTGTTGGGATGACTGGGATGTGTTTCCCGGGATCAGGGAAGGTTGGGATGTGATTCCCGGGATTCCGTGGACCAGTGATGATTTGGATGTGATTCCCGGGATCAGGGAGGGTTGAGATGTGATTCCCGGAATTAGGAATGGTTTGGATGCGATTCCCAGGATCAAGGAGGGTTGAGATGTGATTCCCGGGACCAGGGATAGCTGGGATTTGATTCCCGGGATTCTGTGGATCAGGGATAGCTGGGATTTGATTCCCAGGATTCTGTGGATCAGGGATGGTTGGGATTTGATTCCCGGGATTCTGTGGATCAGGGATAGCTGGGATTTGATTCCCAGGATTCTGTGGATCAGGGATGGTTGGGATGTGATTCCCGGGATTCTGTGGATCAGGGATGGTTGGGATGTGATTCCCGGGATTCTGTGGATCAGGGATGGTTTGGATGTGATTCCCGGGATGCTGTGGATCAGGGATGGTTGGGATTTGATTCCCGGGATTCTGTGGATCAGGGATGGTTGGGATTTGATTCCCGGGATTCTGTGGATCAGGGATGGTTTGGATGCCATTCCCGGGATGCTGTGGCTGCCAGGCTGGTCTCGTTTTCCCAGCTCCATCCCGAGCCAAGCCGGGAGCAGCCGGATCCAACACAAGCTGTCGCCGCAGCTGCCGCGTCCCCGGGAGCCGGGAAAAGGCAGAGGAATTCCTGCTGCTGGGAAGAATCCCGCGGGGCTTTATTCCCAAAATTCTGCTCCCTGCCCAGCTGAGTCCCGGGGGGATCCCAAAGCTCCCGGATCCCAAATCTCCTCCTCTGCTCCGGGAATCTTGGGAGATGGGAACTGGGATTCCTGCCCCCTCGGAACTGGATCCCAGATTGGGAACACCGGATCCCATCCCTGGGGAACGGGGATTCCTTCCCATGCCAGCCGCAGGCTCGGAGCACCCTCCATCCCAGTTTCCTTCTCCCCATCCCAGTTTCCTTCTCCCCATCCCAGTTTCCATCTCCCCATCCCAGTTTCCTGCTCCTTTTTCCCAGTTTCCTTTTCCTTTTTCCCGTGCCCTGCTGCTCCATCCCAGCTCCTTGCTCCTCTATCCCAGTTTCCATCCCCCCCATCCCAGTTTGTTTCCATCTTCTCCATCCCAGTTTCCATCCCCTCTATCCCAGTTTGTTTCCATCTCCCCATCCCAGTTCCCTTCTCCCATCCCAGTTTCCAACTCTCTCATCCCAGTTTCCATCTCCCCCATCCCAATCCTCTCTCCCACTCCACTCCCCTCTCCCATCCCAGTTTGTTTCCATCTCCCCTCTCCCATCCCAGTTTCCATCCCCTCTATCCCAGTTTGTTTCCATGTCCCCCATCCCAATCCCCTCTCCCATCCCAGTTTCCATCTCCCCCATCCCAGTTTGTTTCCATCTCTCCCCATCCCAGTTTCCATCTCCCCATCCCAGTTCCCTTCTCCCATCCCAGTTTGTTTCCATCTCTCCCATCCCAGTTCCCCTCTATCCCAATGTTTCCCTCTCCCCATCCCAGTTTCCATCCCCTCTATCCCAGTTTGTTTCCATCTCTCCCATCCCAGTTTCCACCTCTCCCATCCCACCCCTCTGCCGTCCCCTCTCCCTTTCCGTGTCCCCTCTCCCCTTTCCCGTCATGAGTCATTCCCTGGGCCCCGGAGACTCTCGAGCCCCGGCCTCTGCTGCCTCTGGAAAACCACAAATGGATCCGGGCTCCAGCCGGCCCATTTGCTCCTTCCCTGCTGCCAAAAATAAAAGGAATTAAAAGGACAAAAAAAAAACGGAAAAAAAACCCACCCGAAATTGCTCCTAAAAAGCCAAATGCGCTCCCGCTCTTCCGCCGGCGCTGCCGAGTCATTCCCAAAAAGCTTCAATTTTGGCTTTGCGGGATCCTAATGGATTTCAGCCCCGGCAGGAGGCGATTCCCGTGGGATTGGGGTTGGCTGACGAGGCTCCTGCAGGTTCCCGGTGCTCCGTGTCCCGACCCAGCCGTTCCTGACCCCCAGCTCAGGAAGATCCTGCGGGAATTTTCTTTCCTTCACCGCCCTTGGAGAGGTTTTGGGAGTGGAAAGTCGGGAATGGAAAGCGTTGGGAATTCCCAGTGATCCCATCTGTGAGTGAGGATTCTGGGATGAGCTCCCAGCCCATCCCAGGAATTGGAGCGAGGGGGTTGGGGTGGGAGCTCTGGAATTGCAATCCAGGGATTTGGGGATTGGAAAGAGGAAAGGAGCTCGTGGAGGTGACTCCTCACTCCAGGTATCCCAAGGAGCTGCCGATGGATCCCCTCCCCCGGGACAGGGATCTTGGAATGCCTGGAAATCCCACTGGGAATGGGCACTGGGGGAACAGGAAACAACCTGGAACCCTCCCGCATTGCCAGATATCCAGGGAATTCCTGAGAGACTCCTCCCTCTGGAAAACACAGCTTGGGGGCCTTGGGATAATGGGATGGGATAATGGGATGAGTTGCTCCAAACCATTTCCTTGGACGTTCCCAAGGATTCTCTGGGAATTCCAGCCCAGCCACGAATTCCTTCCCAAGATCCCACCCCGAGCTCCCCTTTCCCACTGGAAGCCATTCCCTGGCTCCTGGCCCTCCAGCCCTTTCCCAAATCCCAGCTCTCCTGGAAACCTCTGGAAAAGGCTCCCAGCATTCCCTGCATCCTTCCCTCATCCAGCTGCACATTCCCAGCTCTCAGAGCAGCTCCGTGGCCTCCTCTGGCCTCTCTCCCCCAGCTCCACATCCTTGGAATTTCGGGATCCCAGACCGGGAGCAGCTCTGCACGTCGGGAATCCCCTGAGCCGGGAATTTCCTTTTCCTCCATCCCAGCAGCAGCTCCGGGGTCTGGGAATTCTCCTTCCCCGTGAAATCCTTTGTTTGGTGGAGTCACTTCCCAAGTTTTGGAGAGCGGCTCCACAGATCCTGGGAAGCTCCTGGGAGCTCTGGGAATGGGGCAGGAAAGGGGAACAACCCCCCCAAATTCCAGACGGGAAAACTGATCCTACAAATCCCAGCCGCTCCTCCGGGTGGGATATGGGAATGTTGCCATTTCAGGGATGGATTTCAGGGATTTCAGGGATGGATTTCAGGGATTTCAGGGATCCATCCCGGCCCCGCTGTTCCCGCTGTTCCCTCTCCAGCCATCCCGGTTTGGCCCCGGTGAAAGCTCAGCTTTTCCTGATGTGATTTTTCCTGACGCGGAGCCTTTCCCTGGGGACGGATCTGACACTTCTGGGCCAGCAGCAGCCACCCCTCCATCCCCCAAATCCAACCGGGAATCCCAATCCAGGCCACGAGAACCAGCCCCCATCCCAAAAAAAAAAATAAAAAAAAATCCCTCCCAAACAACCCCATCCCGGCCGGAGCCGCGTGATCCCGACAAGACCCAAGGAAAACACGGAGCTGGTTGTCCGTGCCATCTGGAGCACAAGGAAATGGAATTTTAATTAAAAACTCATGAGCTGGATGCTATAAATACCGCGGAGCGCTGGAAGTTATTCCCACATCAGGAACACCGAGCTCCGATCCCGATCCCGGAGATGGGAGCAGGGCTGGGATCACTTTTTTTTTTTTTTTTTTTTTTATTCCTGGAAACATTCCTTTTTTTTTTTTTTTTTTTTTTTTTTTTTTTCTGGGAGCACTCAGGGGTTTGGGAGAGTCCCGGGCTGGAGACAGCAAATATCGGGAATCCTCACTCCCAGTCATTTGGGGCCTGGATTTCTCCTTTCCGAGCCGTTGGAATAACGTGGATAAAACAGCAGCGAAATTCTGGAACATCCCCAAAATTCCAGGCGGGCTGTGCTCCCAGAAATCAGCTGAGAAGAAACGTGGATTCTCCATCTGGAAAGGGAATCTGATCCCGGATTTTAGGGATGATCCCTGGAATTAACAGGAAAAAAAAAATTTCCCTACAGCAGCGCTGGGTGGGATTAAAAAAATCCTCCTGCTCCAGGATTTTCCTGGAGAACAGGGACAGTGGAGCAGAACATTCCCGAGTCCTGTCTGGAAAATTCCGACATCCCGAATCCACGGATGACCTGAACCACGTGTGGCAACATCCACATCCCGATGGGAATATTGGGAAAGAGATTTCATCCCAGATTTCCCTCGGGGTTTGATCCCGTGGATCACAGTGGGAATTTGACCCGGAGCAGGAGCAGGAGGGCGATGCTGCTCCCAATCCTATGGAATTCAGGTTTTGGAATTCCCAGGGAGCTGGAAAAAGAACATCCTGGAATTGGAATAATCCCAAATCCAGGATCCTCCACGTCCACACAGCCAATCCTGTCCTAAAAAGAGCCCTGAATTCCTGCCGGGAATTTTTTTCCCAGGCTGCTCCCAGCCCATCCCTGTGCCGGAGGATTTGGGATCCCAGCCCTTCCCCAGCAGTTTTCCTGGGAAAAGGGAGCAGAGCCGGCCTGGATGAAACCCAGGAGGGATCAAATGCATCCCACGGATCCCTGCTCCGGAGTTTTTATGGGAACAGGATCTTCCCAAAGCCCCTGGGGATAAGGAGACCCCATGGATGAGGAATTCGGGGATGGAATAATCCGTTTTTACAAATAATTTGCCAGGAAAACCTTTTATTCCTGGGGAAAAATCTGCATTGCAACATCCATTTGTGATCCCTGCTGATCCCACAGGACATTCCCAACCCTGTTCCTGCAGGAATCTGGGATTCAGAGGTTTTGGGGAGGAGCAGCTACAAAATCCTCCCTTTTCCCAGGGATTTTTCCCTCCACATCCATCAGGAGCTCCGGCTCACCGGGAATTCTCTCCCCCCCACTGCTTTTTTTTAGGAGCTGCTGGGCTCTGAACCTCGGAAAAGCGGGAGCCACCAGGAAAGTGGGAGTTGGGATTTATCTCCAGCACATCCTCTCCCTGTCCCAAAAAAAAAAAAAAAAAAAACGGAGCCAGGAATGCGGAGGAAGCCGGAGCAATGTAAATACGGAGCCCTGCAGTCAAAACAAGGAAAATCCGACGTTTTTCCTCATTTTTCTGGACACGGCCCTGGGAGGGAGAGCTCTGCCTCCAGCAGATAACCGGGATGGGGCAGGAATGTTTTGCCCCGGCTGCGGGGATGCAGAATTCCCAGAGCCAGCACAGCCAGGATTTTGGGATCAAAGGAGAGGTTTGGGTGGGAAGGGACCTGAAATCCCGATCCCAGGGTGATCCAAATCCACCCTTGGGACAGTGCCAGGGATTGTCTGGGAATTCCAGCCCAGCCGGGAATTCCTTCCCAAGATCCCACCCCGAGCTCCCCTTTCCCACTGGAAGCCATTCCCTGGCTCCTGGCCCTCCAGCCCTTTCCCAAATCCCAGCTCTCCTGGAAACCTCTGGAAAAGGCTCCCAGCATTCCCTGCATCCTTCCCTCATCCAGCTGCACATTCCCAGCTCTCCCAGCCCCGGGAGCAGCTCCGGGTCTCCTCAATCCTTTCCTCCTTCCCGGCAGTGTCGGGATGAGCTGATCCCAGGGCAGATCCATGGACAGGGATTGGGATCCCAGCAGAGCTGATCCCTGGGGATCCTTGGAGATGCTGCTCTGGATTTCAGCCAATTCCCAGAGGAATTCCTTGGGCGCTGTGGGGATGGGGAGTTGGAATTCTGCCCTCTGGCAGCACCACCTGGGCTCTTCACCATTCCAGGAGCTGCGATTCCTCCCGGGAATTCCCTGTGCTCTGCACAACATCCCGGGAGCACCCAAACATCCCCGGAGGATCCACCTCCCCATCCCAAGGCTCCTTCCCAGCTTTTCTCATCAAATTCCCACGTCAAAGTCCTCCAGAGCAGGGATTGGCTGGAAAAACTCGGGAAAGGGACCCAAACTTCCAGGAAATAAAGGGAGGAGTGTCCTGCCCTATTCCCAGCCCTGATCCCACCTGGATTTTCTCTCCCCACAGCACCAGCCCCGGTCCCAGGGTGGGATGGAGCCGGGAATATCCCGGATGGGCTTGGAATGATTATTCCCAGTGGGAGAGGCACTTCCAGACTTGGATCCAGGGGATGCCAATCCCGGTGCCAGCTCGGGATGGGGTCAACAACCCTGGGAATAATCCAGGATTGGATCTGGAACTGGGATAATGGTGAGGAATCCTTCCCTGGGAGGGTGGGGAAAGGCTGGGATGGAATTCCCAGGGAATTTGGGGCTGTCCCTGGATCCCTGGGAATATCCAAGGCCAGGCTGGAGGAATCTGGGAATGTGGGAGATGTCCCTGCCCACGGGATGGGATGGAATGGGATGGGATGGGATAATGGGATGGGATGGGATGGGATGGGATGGGATGGAATGGGATGGGATGGGATGGGATAATGGGATGGGATGGGATGGGATGGAATGGGATGGGATGGGATGGGATGGGATGGGATGGGATGGGATGGGATGGGATGGAAGGTCGCTTCCCACCCCACCTATTCCATGATCCAAAGGCTCCATGCTCTGATGAATTCCCTGTTTTTCCTTTCCCAGCCCAGGTTATCCCTCTCCATCCCAGCCTGGCCTCCCACTTTGGGCTCTGTGTCCCAGAATCCCAGCCCCCAGCAGAGCTGGAATTCCCATTCCAATCTTGGAATTCCCATTCCAACCCTGGAATTCCCATTCCAATCCTGGAATTCCCATTCCCAGCAGCTCCTCCATGGGCTGCCATGACCAGAATCCCGTCCCTTCTGCTCCAAGGAAATTTCCAGTCGTGGAATCATGGAATGGTTTTGGTGGGAAGGAAAATCCCATCCCATGGGACACCTCCCACCATCCCAGGTTGCTCCAAGCCCCTGGAAACCTGGCCTGGAAAACTTCCAGGGATCCAAGGGCAGCCACAGATCCCCTGGGAATCCTCAGGGACTTGGCTGAGTGCCAGCACATCCCACAGGGCCGGGAATTCTGCTTCCAAGGGGAACCAGCGGAGTGAGAGAGGATGGAAAATCGGGATTTGCATCCCCCAGGAGTCCTGGATTATCTGTCCCTTCCCTGACCTTGTTCCTCCTTCTGGAAAGATTTTCCTGAATTTTCCCCTCCTTTCCTGCATTTGGAGCCTGGAATTTTGCCGGCCACCAGGACAAAGGGAGAATCTCTTCCCATTCCCTAATTTTTCCTTTGGAAACAGCAGGATCAGCCTGGCCCATATGAACAATTCCAGATCCTCCCGGCTGCTCCTGGAGGTTGGATTTTCCTGGAAAATCACGGGAAGCAAGGAAAGCAAAGACCCCGGTGAGCCGGGATCCGGGAGCATCCCGGAGTGCCGGGAATCCAAGGATGGAAAGAGCTCGGAGCTGTCCCCGGGAGCCGCTGGAACCAGGACACAACAACCCCGGGAGCGAGGCTGGAAAACCACAGGATGTGACAGGGACAGAGGAAATGAGGGAAAATCCGATTTCCAGCACAAATCCACCCTGACAGGGAAGAAGGGAACGGAACGTTCCCAGATCTGCTGCGTTCCCGGATCCCCACATTCCTGGATCCCCACATTCCTGGATCCCCACATTCCTGGATCCCCCACATTCCTGGATCCCCACATTCCTGCATTTCCACATTCCCGGATCCCCCACATTCCTGGATCTCCACATTCCCGGATCCCCCACATTCCCGGATCCCCACATTCCCGGATCCCCACATTCCCGAATCCCCCACATTCCCGGATCCCCACATTCCTGGATCCCCACATTCCTGGATTTCCACATTCCTGGATCCCCACATTCCCGGATCCCCCACATTCCTGGATCCCCACATTCCCGGATCCCCACATTCCCGGATCCCCACATTCCTGGATCCCCACATTCCTGGATCCCCACATTCCCGGATCCCCACATTCCTGGATCACCCACATTCCTGGATCCCGACATTCCTGGATCCCGACATTCCTGGATTTCCACATTCCTGGATCCCCACATTCCTGGATCCCCACATTCCTGGATCTCCAACATTACTGGATCTCCACATTCCCACATCCCCCACATTCCTGGATCCCCACATTCCTGGATCCCCACATTCCTGGATTCCCACATTCCTGGATCCCCACATTCCCGGATCCCCACATTCCCGGATCCCCACATTCCTGGATTTCCACATTCCTGAATCCCCACATTCCTGGATTTCCACATTCCCGGATCCGCTGCCTCCCCAGGCCAACCCAGCGGCACCATCCCGGATCCAGAGCCGGCACAAACGGGATCTGGAGCTGTTCCCTGCATTCCCTGCCCTTCCCTGTGGTTACAAATCCCACCGGGAGCAGCCAGAGCAGGGCTGGGAATGGGAATTATCCCAGCCTTGGGACAGTGGGAATCTCCTGGACATCAACCCAATCCCGGGAATTTTACTGGGATGGAGCAGTTGTGAGGAGATTCCCGGCCAAGGCTCTTCCAGCTCAGTCTTAGGGATCCTCCCCCACCGGACAAAGCCGGGAATTCCTGCCGGGAATGAGTCTGGAGAGGTTCCAGGGGAAAATTCCACGCCCTGTCCCTCCTTTTCCTGGATCAAGCTGCTTTATCGAGGCTCTTCCCTGATGGAATCTTGGAATTTTGGGTGGGAAGGAACCTCAAAGCCCCTCCAGTCTCATCCCAGGCCATGGGCAGGGACAATTCCCACTGTCCCAGCTGGATTTTCCCACATTTCCATCCATGCTCCTGCTCCAGGCGGGAATGGCTGATCCCCCAGGATGAGGCCCCTGGGAGTTTTTTTTCCATGGATTTTCCTCCTTCACTTCTCCTGAAGCCGATCCCCACATCCAAAACATTTCCCAGCAGGATTTTCCCAGCCTGAATCTTGGGATTGTCACCACGGCCGGGTGTGATGGCTCTTCCCTGGTGCTCCACGGTGGGAATTTGGGAATTCCCAGCCCTGTGTCCCATCCCTGAATCCCATCCCTGTATCCCATCCCATCCCATTATCCCATCCCATCCCATTATCCCAGTATCCCATTATCCCCTTATCCCATCCCGATACACCAGGCAGATCCCGGATCTCCAGGATTTCGTGGGATGTTTTTTTATGGAAAAAAATGAGGGGATGGTGGCCCTTGGGGACACGGGCTTGTCCCGGCTGGTGTTCCTGACCTTGGGAACGTTCCGGTATCGACGTTTTCCATTCCCGAGCGCTGGGAGCGGGGCTGTGGTCGGGGACGAGGCTCTCCGGATCAATGGGAACACCACAAGGACCTCGCCCGTGTCCTTGTCCCCGCCCTGGGAATGGGGAGGGACCATCCCCGTCCTCACCCAAATCCCGGATTTTCTGCCTTCCCCTGGAACGCCCCGTGCCGCTCTCCAGGAATGCCGGGAGGAGGAAAGCTGTGGAATCCCCCGGATCCTGGGAATGGTTTTCCATGAGGGGAATGGAGAAAACAGGAGATGCTGCAAAATCCCGGGATTTTTGTGTCTAAGGGGCTGGGAAGGGCCCTCCTGGAATGTGTGGGGGAAATTCTGGAAAATCCTCCCGGAGCCGAGCCCTCTCTGGGGTGTTTTCCTGCCTCCATCAGAGCATTCCCAATGTCCCAGCTGGATGGATCCAGCCCCAAATCCATTTCCAGGAGGGATGAACCTGCTGGAGGTACCAGGAGCCTAAAAATCCGCTCCAGGCTTTGGGATTTCATGGAATTCCAGCCTGGATTGGGTGGGAAGGGACCTTCAATCCCATCCCATTCCCAGCTCTCCCAGCCTGGCATTGGATCCATCCCCATCCCAACCTCTCTCCAGGAAGGAATTTCGGGATCCAGGGGCTTCACTGGGAATTTGGGACTCCAGGAAGGGTCTCCCTTCCCTTTTCCATCCCCAAATTCCATAAAAATCCCTCGGGATGGATCCTGAGTGTCCTGGATCCCAGAATCCTGGAATGGTTTGGGATGGGATCCATGGACCTTCAATCCCATCCCATTCCAATCCCACTATCCCAGGGTACTCCAACCTTCCCCTGGATATTCCCAGGCATCCAGGGATTCTCTGGGAATTCCAGCCCAGCCAGGAATTCTTTCTCAAGATCCCACCCATCCCTGCCTTTTTCCTCCTTGATTTCCATTGTGTAAAATCCTGTTCCCAAAGCCCAGAGCAGGGTTTGGAGCAAATTCCACCTGGAGAGGTGGAACAGACAGGGAATAGCGGTGAGGAAGATACACGGAAAAAAAAAAAAAATTCCCAGAGGGATCAGCCTGGAGGAGACACATGTGGGAAAATCTGGGATAGTGGGAAGGGTCCCTGCCCATGGGAAGGAGTGGGATGGATGGGATTTGAGGTCCCTTCCCACCCAAATCATTCCATGATTCCAAGGGATTCTGTCCCAGCTTCCCCCATCCCTCCTCGGGTCCTGCTCCGGCTGCAGCTCCACATCCCTGGAGCAGCCAGAGGCAAGGGCAGCCTTTGATGGTTTTCCAGGAAATCCAAGGACAGGGAATGACCTGGAGAGGCCCATTAGGGCCGGCAGGTGCCTGATGGAAACCAGAGACGGCTGCAGGCGCTTCCCAAAATTTAATTAGGGATTGTAAACAGCTCCACTGGGCCCGGCCTGGACAGAGGGATAAATAAACCCGGTGGAAAATGCTCCTGGGGGAAGGGTTTCCTGGGAAAAGGGGGAATTTTGGGGCAGCCCAGGGAGTTGGGGGAGGGAAAATGGGGCCAAACTCGGAGCCAGGTTTGGATCCGGCTCTCTCCCAGTGCTGGGAGAACGGGCAGGGAAAATCCAGGAGAGGATCTGGCGTGGCTTTGGGAAGTCACTCGGGCCAGGGAAGTGCTGCCATGGCCAGACATCCCACAGGGATCCTCCACCTCTGGATTTGGGATCCTCCACCTCTGGATTTGGGTTTTGCACCTCTGGATTTGGGTTTTGTATCTCTGGATTTGAGTCCATCACATTTGGCTTTGGGTTCTGCACCTCCATGTTTAGATCCTTCACCTGGGGATTAGGATTCTCCACCTCTGGATTGGATTTTTCGCCTTTGGATTTGGATCCACCACCTCAGGATTTGGGTTTTGCACCTCTGGATTTGGGTTTTGCACCTCTGGATTTGGATCCTTCACCTCTGGATTCGGATCCTCTGGGTTTCAGTCCTGGGTTTGGTCTGAAATGTCATTGTCCCTCCCCTCCCATCCTGCTGTGCTGGGATTCTGGGAATCCTGGAATGGTTTGGGTGGGAAAGGACCTTCAATCCCATCCCATTATCCCATCCAGTCCCATTATCCCATCCCGTTATCCCATCCCACCCCCTCCACGGGCAGGGACGCTTTCCTCTGTGTCCATCCTGACCTTGGACACTGCCAGGGATGGCCGTTGGATCTCAGCCAGGAATGTTTTCCTCATTTCCCGCTATTTCTGGGGGACAGGGACAAATCCATCCCTTTTTGTCCCAGCTCTGGGGGAGCTGGAGCCTTTCCCTGCTCCCAGCCTCCTCCTGATCCCTTTTCCAGCTGGAGAAGGGGGCGGGGATGGGATGTGGGAGCGGGATACGAGGAGAGGATGGAGCCAAGGGGTTGGAAAGGGAGACAAGGGCTGGAGGGATGGGACACAGGGAATGGAATTCCCACTGGGAAAGGGGAGCTTGGGGTGGGATCTTGGGAAGGAATTCCTGGCTCGGAGGGTGGGGAGAGGCTGGGCTGGAATTCCCAGAGAATCCCTGGAGTGTCCAAGGAAATGGTTGGAGCCCCATGGGATAGTGGGAGGTGTCGGGGTTGGAATGGGATGGGATTTAAAGTCTTTCCCACCCGACCCATTCCAGGATTCCATGGAACATCAGCCCCAGCGTGCAGAGCAGCCAGAATGAGGAATTCCAGCTGTTCCCTGCTCCAAAGGCTGGAACAGAGCCGGGATCCAGAGCCTGGATCTGATCCCACCTGGACCTTTCCAGAACCAATCTGCAAAGTGGAAGATCCTGGCTGGGAGTCGACATTCCCGATCCCTGTCCCAGACATTCCAGATGGGCTCCCTCCACCTCCTCTGCCTGTTGGAAATTTGGATTTCACCCCCCAGGGCATCTCCCCGTTTTCCCACCCCAATCCCTGCTTTTCGGATTCGTTGTCCCAAGTGTCCTGTGCCACCGTCTGCTTCCCAAAGGGATGGATAAGGAGCTTTTTCCCGGGAGATAACGGCATTAGGGAGTCTGGTGGGAATTAGGGAAGCACTCACAGGATTTGTTCTGGACTTTAATCCAATTCCAGCAGCAGGAGAGTTTGAGCTCTGCATCCACAGCCCTTGGAGCAGGACAGGCAAATCCAATTCCAATCCCTCTGGAAAATCTCGGCATGGGGTGAGGGCCCAGAGCTGCCCCTCACCCTGAGCAGGAATTCTGGGAGCTGGAAAATCCACAGGGCTGGGAGAGGGGGATCCAAACTGGGATTGGGGTGCCCAGGTCACCCGACCTCAACATTCCTGATCCATGTCACCAACATCAACATTCCCAATCCATGACACCAACCCAAACATTCCCAATCCTTGTCACCAACCTGAACATTCCCAATCCATGTCACCAACAACAACATTCCTGATCCATGTCACCAACATCAACATTCCCAATCCATGTCACCAACAACAACATTCCTGATCCATGACATCAATGTCAACATTCCCAATCCATGTCAAATAATTTTAACTTTCCCAATCCATGTCAAATAACCTCAACATTCCTGATCCATGTCACCCAACTTCAACATTCCTGATCCATGACATCAATGTCAACATTCCCAATCCATGTCATCAACCCCAACATTCCAAATCCTTGTCACCAACCCCAACATTTCCAATCCATGTCACCAACCTGAACATTCCCAATCCTTGTCACCATCTCCAGGATTCCCAATCCATGTCACCAACAACAACATTCCCAATCCATGACACCAGCCTGAACATTCCCAATCCATATCATCCAACCCCAACATTCCCAATCCATATCATCCAACCCCAACATTCCCAATCCATATCAAATAATCTTAACATTCCCACCCATATCATCCAACCTGAACATTCCCAACCCACGTCACCCACAGCCAGGAATTCCTTCCCAAGATCTTTCCCTGCCCTTTCCCACTGGAAGCCATTCCCTGGTTCCCGGCTCTCCAGCCCTTTCCCAAATCCCAGCTCTCCTGGAGCCCCTTGAGGCACTGGAAAGAGCTCCAAGGATTCCCTGGAGCTCGGGGTTTTCCTTGGAGCTTCATTCCACAGGATTTATCCGCTGGGAATCCCAGCCTGGAGCAATCCCAGCAGGTTTGGGTGGGATTCATGGATTTTCAATCCCATCCCATTCCAACCCCAACCCTTCCCCTATCCCAGGGTGCTCCAATCCCATCCGACCTTTCCCTGGACACTTCCAGGGATGGAGCAACCCCAACTTCTCTGGGAATTCCAACCAGAGCCTCACGTGCTTTTCCCGAATTTTTGCAGCACCTGGGAAAGATTCACTGGAATTTTCCCTCTTGTTTTGACTCCAAGTGGAAACAGAACACCCAGAAAATTCAGCTCTGTTTTTTTTTTTTTAAATTTTTGTTTTCCTGCTTTGTAGCTCTCCCCACTCCAGGAAAACTGCGGAGCAGGGAATGGAGCTTCCCTAAAAACCATCCCGTGGTTTTCCAGCTGCTCCAGGATTTTCCTGCCTTTTCCCTGGGCAGCTCCACGCTCCCAATTAAATCCCGACCTTGTCCTCCCTCAGGGAAAATCCGTCCTTTCCTCAGAAACTGCTCCAGGCTTTTCCAGGAGAATCCTGGGAAGCAGCTGGGCTGGGATGGTGTGGAAAAAATTCCAAGATTTGGGATGGGTTGGTCCCACCTGGAGCCCAAAGGAGAAGTGTCCATGGGAAAGTGGGGAAAAGGGAAAATATGGGGGGGAAAAAGAGTGGGGAAAAAGGTGGGAAAATAGGAGGAAAGAGGTGGGAAAAGATGGGAAAAGGGATGAAAAAAGAAGGGAATAAGAGGTGGGAAAAGAGGGGGAAAGAGGTGGGAAAATAAAGGAAAAGAGATGGGAAAATAAGGGACGAAGAGGCAGAAAAAGAGAGGGGGGAAAGTTGGAAAAAGGAAGGAAAAGAGGTGGGAAAATAAGGAAATAAGAGGCAGAAAGAGAAGGGGAAAGAGGTGGGAAAGGATGGGAAAAGAGGTGGAAAAATAGAGGAAAAGAGGTGGAAAAATAAAGGAAAAGAGGTGGAAAATAAAGGAAAAGAGGTGGAAAATAGAGGAAAAGAGGTGGAAAAATAGAGGAAAATAGGTGGACAATGAAGGTAAATAGGAGGTGGAAAATGGGAGGTGATAAGGAAATAAAATGATGCCAAAAGAGATAAAAGGAGGGTGATATGAGAGATAAAAAGACATAAAATGGTGATAAAAGAGGTGTAAAATGAAGATTAAAGGGGTTTAAAAGGAGGGCGATAAGAGGTTTAAAAGGGGATCGATAAGGGGCAAATAAGGAAATTAAATGTTGATAAAAGAGGTGCAAAATGGGGGTAAAAATGTTTAAAAATGGGAGTAAATGAGGATTGAAAGAAGGGAGATAAAAGATAGGAAATGGGATGATAAGAGAAAAAATGGGGAAAAAAAAGAGGAGGAAAAGGAGAGGGAAAGAGGATTAAAAAGAGGAGTAAAAGTGGTTGGAAAGGAGGGAAAAATGATTTAAAAGAGGAGTGAATAGAGATGGGAAAGGAGGGCGATGAGAGAGAAAAGGAAATAAAATGATGATAAAAGAGGTGTAAACTGAGTGTAAAAGAGGGGTAAAAGAGGGGTAAAAAGAGGAGTAAAAGGCGTGTAAAAAGTGAACTAAAAGGGTTCTGAAAAGGAGGTGATGAGAGAGAAAAAAGGAAATAAAATGATGGTAAAGGAGGCGTAAAAGGGAGGTTAAAAGTTGTAAAAATAAGAGTAAAAGAGGTGTAAAAAGAGGAGTGGAAGAGATGCAAAAGGGAGGTAAAGAGGTGTAAAATAGGAGTAAAAGAGGTGTAAAACAGGAGTAAAAGAGGTGTGAACTGAGGGTAAAAGAGGAGTAAAAGGGGGTAAAAAGAGGAGTAAAAGGGGTGTAAAAAGAGAACTAAAAGGGTTCTGAAAGGGAGGCGATAAGAGAAAAAAAAGGGAGTAAAATGATGATAAAGAGGTGTAAACTGAGGGTAAAAGAGGTTTAAAATAGGAGTAAAAGAGGTGCAAAAAGAGGAGTAAATGGATTTTAAAAGAGAGGCGACAAGAGATGAAAAAGGAAATAAAATGATGATGGAAGAGGTGTAAACTGAGGGGAAAAGATGTTTAAAAGAGATTTAAAGAGAGCAGTGAAGGAGGAATAAATGGGTTCAGAGAAGGGAGGTGATAAGAGATAAAAAAAAGGAAATTAAACGATGATAGAAGAGACAACCCAAGGGGGTTGTGAGAGACCTCCAGGGCTCTGAAATGGTGATTAAAGAGCTGTGGAAGGGTGGGAACGTGACCCCAAAATTCCCGGAGCTCCCGGGAATGTGCCTTGGATTGGTGCCCCTCCCTGGATCCCATCACGGGCTGGGATGAGGCTCCTCCTTTACCAGGGATCTGCGAAATCAAGGACAAATTAATGAGCAGCTCTTTAATTAATTATTCCCCCGCCCCAGGAAGCGCGGCACCCAGATGTTCTCCACAGCTGGATGTGGATGATCCCAATCCCAACCTCGGGATGGCACTGGGAGAGACTGGGAGAGACTGGGAGAGACTGGGAGAGACGATCCCAGATCCCGATGGGAATGAGGCCGGCCCGGGACTGGGAATGTCGGGGAAGGGTCTGGAAATTCCATCGGCCATTTCTGACGGCCCGAATGTGTAATTACAGGGATTAGGGGGATTAGGGGAAAGCAGGACACGGCAATTCCCTTAATTCCACACTCCCAGGGCAAAGGGGAGCATCTGGGGACAGCCGGGAATGGTTTTCCAGGGGGATTCTCCGTCCTTTATCCCGCGGATCTGAGCAAAACCCACCGGGATACAGAGCGGGGGGATGGCTGGAAATAAATGAGGGGAGCTTGGGAAGGAATTCCTGGCTGGGCTGGAATTCCCAGAGAATCCCTGGATCCCTGGCAGTGTCCAAGGGTGGATTTGGATCACCCTGGGATCATGGGAAGTGTCCCCAGGATGGGATTGAAGGTCCATGGATCCCATCCCAAACCACTCCAGGATTCTGGGATCCAGGACACTCAGGATCCATCCCTGAGGGATTTTTATGGAATTCAAGGATGGAAAAGGGAAGGGAGACCCTTCCTGGAGTCCCAAATTCCCAGTGAAGCCCCTGAATCCTGAAATTCCTTCCCAGAGAGGAGTTGGGATGGGGATGGATCCAATGCCAGAGCTGGGAATGTGCAGCTGGATGAGGGAAGGATGCAGGGAATGCTGGGAGCCTTTTCCAGAGGTTTCCAGGAGAGCTGGGATTTGGGCAAGGGCTGGAGGGCCAGGAGCCAGGAATGGCTTCCAGTGGGAAAGGGGGAGCTCGGGGTGGGATCTTGGGAAGGAATTCCTGGCTGGGCTGGAATTCCCAGAGAATCCCTGGATCCCTGGGATTATCCAAGGAAAGGGTTGGATGAGATTCTGGGATAAGGGGAAGTGTCCCTGCCCTTGGAATTTTTGGGCATTTAATGTCACTTCCCACCCAACCCATTCCTTCATTTTGGGATCCATCCCTCCTGCTCATCCCAGGACTTTGCAGAATTCCAGCTGGGGTTTGCAGAGCCTGCAGCTCATTCCTGGTTTATCTGTGATCCTAAAAAAAAAAAATTAAAAAAAAAATAAAAAAAAGGAATTGTTCCTCTTGGAAGGAGAAAATGGGGCAGCCTCGTCATCCCTGCCATCAAAGGGAGCCTTTCCTTGGGATTTTTCCAGGTTTTTCTGCTGACGTCACCGGCATCCATCACCTGCCTGGGACTTCAAACAGGGATGGAGAGATCCCAGTGGGAAATGTTCCCGTGTCCCAAAAAAAAAAGAGTCCAAAGGAGGAACTCTGAGCTGGGCCCAAGGAATCCGACAACGGCTCCGAGGATTTCATTAAAATCCAGGGATCTGAGGAAATTTGGCTGCGCTGTCCAATCAGAATTGATCCTCGGGGCCGGGAAAACCCCATGGAATCATGGAATTGTTCAGGCTGGAAAAGAGCTCTGGGAGCCCCGAGTCCGCGGGGGGTTTGGAGCTCTCCCTTTTCCCGGGAATGCTGCGAGAGGACAAATCCATCCTGGAGGGCCAAAAGCTGCGAACAGAGCTGGGATCTGCAAATCTCGTGGAATCCTGGAATTCGTGGAATGGTTTGGGTGGGAAGGGACCTTCAATCCCATCCCATCCCAACCCTGACGCTCCAACAATCCCGGGATGCTCCAACTTTTCCTTGGACACTCCCAGGGATTCTCTGGGAATTCCAGCCCAGCCTCTCCCCACTCTCCCAGCCGGGAATTCCTTCCAAATTCCCACTTTTCCGTTTCAAACAATTCCTTCCCAAGATTTCCTCCCCTCAATCCCTGCTCCGGCTCTGCCATCCCGATATTCCCGAATTCCAGCCTCGATATTCCCGATATTCCAGCCTCGATATTCCCGATATTCAGCCTCGCCCTTTTCCCGGCCCCGCGCTGGCATCGGGAGGGATCTCCCGGGGCCAATCCCGCCCGAACTGGGAATGCTGGAATGCGGGGCCAGCGGGCAGGGATGGATGGGATGTGGGGAAGGAATTCCTCCCTCTGGGAGCTGCCAGGGATGCAATTCCCGAGCTCTTGGTGCCCCCTAAAGGACTGGATTGGGAGGAGCCGCGAGCGAGCGATCCCGAGACGGGGAAAAATCCATGGAAAAGATAAAAAAATTCCGCTCTTGGAACGACAAATTTGAACTCGGAGTTGTCCGAGGCCTCAAGGAGGGTTTGGGATCGCCCATTCCGGTGGGAACATCCCTGAGGCCGAAAAGGAATTTCGGGATCAAATCCTGCTCCAGGGG
Organism: Sturnus vulgaris; assembly: GCF_052056855.1. Taxonomy (NCBI): domain Eukaryota; kingdom Metazoa; phylum Chordata; class Aves; order Passeriformes; family Sturnidae; genus Sturnus; species Sturnus vulgaris. The sequence goes on from NC_142245.1 coordinate 114,182,368, forward strand.
GAGCCCCGAGATTCCACCTTGCCATTAAAGATCCCAAAGAATTCCCGGATCCATCCTGGCTTTTCCTTTCTTTTCCTCCTCTCCCCCTATTTTCTTCCTTTTTTTTAATTTTTTTTTGTTTGGTTTGGTTTTTGGGGTTTTTTTGTTGTTATTTTGTTTTGTTTTGTTTTTTTAATTTTGTTTTTTGTTTTGTTTCTGTTCTTGTTTTTGTTTGGTTTGGTTTTTTGGTTTGTTTTTCTTGCTTTTTTTTTTTTTTTTTTTTTTTGGTTTTGGGGTTTTTTTGTTTGTTTGTTTGCTTTTGTTTTATTTGGGGGGGGGTGTTTTGGTTTTTTTGGTTTTTTTTCCCCAGATTTTGTTGCTTTCCTTCTTTCCTGGAATCCTTCCTTGCTGTTCCTGGGATTTTTGGGAAAGGAAAGGAAAGGAAAGGAAAGGAAAGGAAAGGAAAGGAAAGGAAAGGAAAGGAAAGGAAAGGAAAGGAAAGGAAAGGAAAGGAAAGGAAAGGAAAGTTTAGGAAAGGAAAGGAAAGGAAAGGAAAGGAAAGGAAAGGAAAGGAAAGGAAAGGAAAGGAAAGGAAAGGAAAGGAAAGGAAAGGAAAGGAAAGGAAAGGAAAGGAAAGTTTAGGAAAGTTTAGGAAAGGAAAGGAAAGGGAAAGGAAAGGAAAGGAAAGGAAAGGAAAGGAAAGGAAAAGGAAAGGAAAGGAAAGGAAAGGAAAGGAAAGGAAAGGAAAGGAAAGGAAAGGAAAGGAAAGGAAAGGAAAGGAAAGGAAAAGGAAAGGAAAGGAAAGGAAAGGAAAGGAAAGGGAAAGGAAAAGGAAAGGAAAGGAAAGGAAAGGAAAGGAAAGGAAAGGAAAGGAAAGTTTAGGAAAGGAAAGGAAAGGAAAGGAAAGTTTAGGAAAGGAAAGGAAAGGAAAGGAAAGGAAAGGAAAGGAAAGGAAAGGAAAGGAAAGGAAAGGAAAGGAAAGGAAAGGAAAGGAAAGGAAAGGAAAGGAAAGGAAAGGAAAGGAAAGGAAAGGAAAGGAAAGGAAAGGAAAGGAAAGGAAAGGAAAGGAAAGGAAAGGAAAGGAAAGGAAAGGAAAGGAAAGGAAAGGAAAGGAAAGGAAAGGAAAGGAAAGGAAAGGAAAGGAAAGGAAAGGAAAGGAAAAGGAAAGGAAAGGAAAGGAAAGGAAAGGAAAGGAAAGGAAAGGAAAGGAAAGGAAAGGAAAGAAGGAAGGAGGGAGGAGGAGGAGGAGGAGGAGGGAGGAGGAGGAGGAGGAGGAGGAGGGAGGGGACGGTGGAGGGAGCGGAGGGGCGGCCCCGCTGCTGAATAATTCAGCGCTGGGAGCGGGGGGAAGCTCCGCACCGGCACCGGCACCGCACCGAGCTGAGCTCCGGAGCGCGGAACCTGCACCGACACCGATACCGACACCGGCACCGGCATCAGCACCGACACCGGGAACGCAGCGGGAACGCACCGGGACCGGCACCGGCACCGGGAACGCACCGAGCTGAGCTCCGGAGCGCGGAACCGCGCCGACACCACACCGAGACCGGGACCCGGACCGGGAACCCACCGAGACCGCGTGGGGCTCCGGGCACTTCACCGGGCTCCGCACCGAGACCGCACCGGGCTCGGTACCGAGCACCGAGACCGCATCAGACACCGGGACTGAACCGGGACCTCACCGAGACTGAACCGGGACTGGACTGAGCTCTGCACCGGAACCGCACCGGGCTCGGCACCGAGCACCGGGACCGCATCAGGCACCGGGACTGCACCGGGACCACACCGGGACCGCATTAGGCACCCGCACCGGGACCACACCGGGCTCGGCACCGAGCACCGAGACAGCAGCAGGCACCGGGACCGCACCGGGACTGAACCGGGACTGAACCGGGACCGAACCGGGACCACACCAGGACCGCACCGGACTCGGCACCGAGCACCGGGACCGCACCGGGACCGCACCAGGCACCGGGCACCGCCCCGGGAGCACCTCGGGCTCGGCTCCGAGACCGCCCCGGGACCAGACCGAGCTCTGCACCGAGCACCTGGAGCCGCCCCGGTGCCGCCGGTTCCGTCCCGAGCCCCCCGCGGGTCCCCCCCATGGCTCTGGTGCTGCAGCTCCGCTCCGTGTCCGGCCTCCGCGGCAAAGGAGACCGCATCGCCAAGGCGGCGTTCCGGGGGTACCGGGATTGGGAGCGGAATTGGGGAGAGGGATTGGGAGAGAGGGAATTGAGGGAGGGGGATTGGGGAGCGGGAATTGGGAGAGAGGGAATTGAGGATCGGGAATTGGGAGGAGAGGATTGGAGAGAGAGATTGGGGGAGCAGGATTTGGGGAGCGGGAATTGAGGATCGGGAATTGAGGGAGAGGGATTGGGGAGCGGGGAATTGAGGATCGGGAATTGAGGGGCAGGAATTGGGGGAGAGGGATTTGGGGCAGGAATTGGGGGGCAGGATTTGAGGATCGGGGAATTGGAGGAGAGGGATTGGTGGAGCAGGACTTGGGGAGCGGGAATTGAGGGGCAGGAATTGGGGGAGAGGGAATTGAGGATCGGGAATTGGGGGAGAGGGATTGGGGGCAGGAATTGGGGGACAGGATTTGGGGGACAGGATTTGGGAAGCGGGGATTGAGGATCGGGAATTGGAGGAGAGAGATTGGGGGGCAGGGTTTGAGGGAATTGGTGGAGAAAGATTTGGGGATCAGGATTTGGGGATGTGAGGCGCAGGAATTGGGGGGCAGGAATTAGGGACAGGATTTTGAGGGCAGGGTTTGGAGGTGCAGGATTTTAGGGAGGTGGGATTTGGGGGTGCAGGAATTGGAGGAGGAGGATTTGAGGGAAAAGATTTGAAGGATCAGGATTTGTGGGGGGTGGGATTTGGGGAGAGGAATTTGAGGGACAGTATTTGGGGTCAAGATTTGGGGACAGGATTTGAGACATGGGATTTGGGGTCAAGATTTGGGGGGAGTAGGATTGTGGGGGTGGGATTTGGGAAGAGGAATTTGGGGGCAGGATTTGGGGGGTGGAATTTGGGGATCAGGATTTTGGGGATCAGGATTTTTAGGACAGGATTTGGGCAGTCCCTGCACCCATCCCTGCCTCAGTTTCCCCACGCACGATCCCCAAACCGGCTCATTTTGGGGTCCCCCCCCCCATGGGTTTATCCAGGGAAAAGGAGGAGAATTCCCAGGGTGAAATTCCCGCCGGGAGCGGGGATCGCGTCCCAGCCGGAATCCGGCTGCGGGGGTCACGGCTTTGTAGGATCGAGGGTCCCGAGGAGATCCCAAAGGAATCCTCACCTCGCTCCGGGATCCGGGATCAGCCTGGATTTCTCCCGGGGATTCCGCAGCTCCCCCATTCCCGCAGGGACCACGCAGGGATTTCCGTGGCAAGGAGGGAAAATTCCCGCGGGGCTCTGGAAGTTGCGGAGCTGCCGGAGCTTCCCCAAAACTCGGGAAAGGTTCGGGATGGGATCCATGGAGGCGGGAACGGCCATCCCAGCTCGGCAGGAGAATTCCTGGAATTCCATCGCCAGCCTGGATCGGCTTTCCCTGCTCTTAATGACCTTGGGAATCATTAACCAGGGACAATTAACCCTTCCAGCTCCAAGAAAATTCCCGCTCACTCGGAGCCTGGAACAATCCCAGCAGCGGGAACGGGAGTCAAGGGAGGGGAAAATCCACAGTGAGATCCCAAATTTCCAGTTCCGAACATTCCCGGTCCCGAATTCCCGCTGGGATTTTGGGAATGTCAGGATCCGACCTTGCTTTGGGTCCGGATTGGGCACTGGGAATGGATTCCCGCTGGGAAAAGGGAGCTTGGGATGGAAATTCTGGTTGGGAGGGTGGGAAAGGGCTGGGCTGGAATTCCCAGAGAATCCCTGGCAGTGTCCCAGGAAAGGTTGGATCACCTTGGATGGTGGGAGATGTCCCTGGAATGGGATGGGATTGTCCTTTCCCACCCAAACCATTCCGGGATGGAATTCCAAGGAAGGAATTTGGTGCCAGGACAGTTGGATCAGGGTCCTGGGTTTGGGGTTTTTTTTGTGGGGTTTTTTTGGGTTTTTTTTTGTTTGTTTGTTGTTTTTTGTTTTTCTGGTCTTTTCCTTCAAAAAATTCCTGTGGAAAAATGGGGTTAGTGATGTAGCCAATGCCTGATGCTTCCAGGTGGGAATTCTTTATCCCAGAAAAATCCAACTGCCAAAACGGGCTGGAAGCAGCTCGGGAAGCAATTCCAGCTGTGGTCGGATTGGGGAAGGGGATCAGGATGGATCCATCCTTGGATGTGCAAGGAGGGGGATTTGGGATCATTCCCTGTTCATTCCCATCCCAAAACTGCAGCAAACCTCGGATCCCGCAGGGAAAAAAAAAAAAAATTGGCTCCAAAAGGCTCTCAGCATCTTCCCCCAAATTCCTTCCCCAAATTCCTTCCCCAAATTCCTTTCCCAAATTCCCAACCTCGATTCCCAAGCGGCATCCAAAGGGAGAAGCTCGATGGGAATTCCAGGGATGATCGCCGGGAAATTCCTGGACATTTTGGGATGTGGGAGGAGCTCTGGGGATGGAATCCGGGCTGGAAAATCCATGGGACACGGGAGCTGGTTGGGGATGAGGGGATGGGATAATCCACGAGGATAAAAAAAGAGCGGGAGGATCCCGAGGGATCTTCCTGGATTCCGACAGCAGCGGGAACAGAACAAGGGGAGTTTTCCTTGCTCTTGGAATCATGGGATGATTTGGGATCTGGGGATGGAATCCAGGGAATGCTGGACTCGGTTATTTATTATTTTCATAATTATTTATTCTTTCTTTATTATCATTATAATAAATATTATACTAAAATAATTATTTTAATAAATAATCTATAATATAAATAGAAACATGTCACATGTGATTATAATAATTATGATAAATATAATAAATATTAGAAATATTTATTATATTTATACGTATTATAGTTACAATCATTATATTTACAATCATTATATTTATAATTATTTCCAACGGAAATAATTCCACATTTCCATGATTCCTTCCTTAATCAGGGCCCTGTCCTGCCCTGGGATGGGATGGGATGGATTCCAGGCACACTGACCTGGAATTCCAGGCCTGGAATGTGGCTGCTTGGAGCTCAGTCCCAAAATCCATTGGAAAAAATCTTCTCGCCCTTTCCCAGCACCTCTGGAAAAATTTCAGACCCTTGGCCATGGAATGAGGAGCCCTCTCCCAGCTCCCAGCTGGAATTCCTCATTCCTCTGGTTTTCCTGGATCCCTGGCACAGGGATTCCCAATCCCAATCCCAATCCCAATCCCAATCCCAATCTCAATCTCAATCCCAATCCCAATCCCAATCCCAATCCCAATCTCAATCTCAATCCCAATCCCAATCCCAATCCCAATCCCAATCCCAATCTCAATTTCAATCTCAATCTCAATCCCAATCCCAATCTCAATCCCAATCCCAATCCCAATCTCAATCCCAATCTCAATCTCAATCTCAATCCCAATCCCAATCCCAATCCCAATCTCAATCCCAATCTCAATCTCAATCCCAATCCCAATCCCAATCCCGAGGGATCCGGATCCAGCCGAGCTCCCGGGTGGGTTTTGGGCTCAGGTGGGAGAGGAAGGAGGAAAATCCGGGATAAAAATTCCTGAGGCCTTGGGATGATGCTGCTCTTCCTCCTCCTCCTCCTCCTCCTCTCCTGGGAATCCTGGGAGCTGCAGCGTTTTCCAAACTGGGGAAACTGAGGCACGAGTGGAATTCCGGATCCGTGGGAGGGCGGGAAAAGATGGAATCCATGGCCAAAAATCCTGGAATATCGGGGGCTTCCTCTCCACCCACAGCTTTGGGTTTGGCATTCCCAAGGGATCCTGTGCCATCAGCTTTGCCTTTGGGATTCTCCCAGTTTTCCATCCCAGGGATTTGGGAACGGGATTGAATCCTGGAAGTTCCAAAGGGCTCCCGGATCCATCGTGGTTCCATTTCTCCCCCTCCTCGCTCCATGGAAAAAAAAAACAGGGATGACTCCAGAATTTTCCGGGAATTCCAGCTTTTCAGCCTGGTTTTGGGGGAAAGGCAGGAAAATGGGGAATTTTCATCACCTTTTTGGCCCCTTTTTTCTTTTTTTTTTTTTTTGAGAAGCTCCAGCGGATCTGAGAATCCCTTTCCCATGGGAATTCTCACTTCATTCCCGCTTAATTGCCTTTGTGTCCGGGGCTAATTAGGGAGCCGGGAGTTAATGGATCGTGAAGAGCTGCCAGGAGAGGTTTCCTCTCGGGAATGGGGCTGGGAAATGAGGGATATCACTCATGGATACACCCTGGAGAACCGGCACATCAAGATTCTGGAAAAGTCGGGATGCTCCTGGATTGGGAAGTGTTGGTCCCCCCAGGATCCTCGGGATGTGGAATTCCGGTGGAAATTTTCCATCCAGCTGTTCCCACCCTGCAGATCCCAAATTCCCAGGGTCTCCCACCCCTTTATCCACCTGTTTTCCCTCTTTTTTTCCTCTCCAGGACTTTCCTTCTACACTCGAGTGCTGGAAAACTGCGAGGACGAGGCCAAGTTTGACGAGGTAGGAGAAGAAGTTTTCCATCTTTTTTATCCCAGAAATCCCAGAATTCCCTGTCCAGGTGAATATCCAGGGTCCCCAATCCAGGTGAAATCACTGTTCCCGGTTTTTTTGGCATCTTCGTTGTCTGCTCCAAGGTTTTCTCCCGGCAGAGACCAAACGGGATTCCTGGCTGGACAGAGATGGGAAAATTTCGATGGAATTTTCCAAGGTGGGGGATAAATGAAAACAATAAAATTTTCCATGTTTCCTGCACTGAGTTTCAGGGAAAATTGTTTATCCCAGCTGGGATTTTGGCTCCATTTTTCATTGTCTCAGGAGGAAAAATTTGGGTTTTCCCCCCCTTGGAATTCCTTCTTTTTCCTTCAGGCACAGAATTCCCAGAGGAGCCCCTGGATCCCTGGAAGTGTCCAAGAAAAAGGCTTGGAGCAACCTGGGATAGGGGAATGATCCCTGGGACTCGAGTTCCCTTCCCACCCAAACCATCCCATGAACACTTCCAGGGTTGGAATTTCCCAGATTTTTGGGAATTTTTTTCCCCCCTCCTCATCAAATTCCATCTCCCACCAACCCCTCCGACGCTCCCTGTGGGATTTTTTTTTCCCCCTCCCCATTCAGTTGGAAAACTATTTGGGAATGGTTGGGATTGTGTTGGATCAGGAGCTGTGTCCAGCCTGGAATTCCAGCATTTTTAGGGAAGTCAATCCCTCCTGGAGCAGCCACAGAGGATCAAACCCTTCCTGCCTGGGGGAATATCCAGGGAATTCCCGGGAATATTTGAAGTTCAACCCATTTGGATTATCCGTGATCCCGAATCCCGGAGCAGGAGGGGACAGCCAGGGAACAGGGACAGGACAAAGGGAAATGGCCTCAGGCTGGGCCAGGGAAGTCGAGGTTGGAATTTGGGAACAATTCCCCATGGAAAAGCTGCTCAGGCCTTGGCAGGAACTCCCAGGGAAGTTTGGAGTCTCCATCCCTGGAGGTTTCCAAGGAATTCCTGGATATGTGGCACTCCAGGAATTCTCCTATTCCCACTTCCCACATCTTGGCTCCGATGATCCCAGAGGGCTTTTCCAGCCTCAGTAATCCCTGGATTCTGTGGTGTCCGAGCTGAGAAAATCCGTGTCCATTCCCTCTTTTCCCTCCCCCCTCTTCCCATTAATCAGGATCCGCCTCCAGGCAGGATTTGGATTTCAAACCCCAGCGGTTTCCATTTGTTTGGTTTCGCTCCGTTTCTTTCCCAATTGTTTTTCCTTCGTTCCTTTAATAAATTCTGCAAACTCTCTGCTGGATATTCCAGAGGCTGCTGGGTATTCCAGAGGCTGCTCTAATTAATCAGGAATGTTTGTGTTCCCTGCTGCATCCCTGAAGGATTTCATCTCGGAGAAATGAAATTTCCTGGAGATCTCCCGCAGCCTGGGAGGGAAGGGAATCTCTGGGAAAAAAAAAGGAGCCCAAAATTCCTCGGTGCTGAAATTTTCTGGGATAATTTCTGAGCAGGCCCTGAGGGATGAGCTGCTCCCCTCGATTCCAGGAAACAAAAAACCATGGAACTGTGGAATTTTGGGTGGGAAGGGACCTCAAAACTCATCCCAATCCATGGACAGGGACAAATTCCTGATCCCAGAGTGCTCCAAGTCCTTTCCAGCCTGGCCTTGGACACTTCCACAGTTTTCTGGGAATTCTGTGCCAGGGCCTTCCAAGTTTTCCATGCTTTTTTCCCCCCAGAATTTGGAAAACCTCTTGGATCAACCTGTGGCTCCAGCCACGACTTTCCCAGATTTTTTTTCCCAGATTTTTCCTTTGGCAAATGCAATCCCAGATTTTAGTGAATCCCGGGACGTCGCTCCTTGGAATTGCTGCCACTTTCTCTGCCTTTCCTTGGATTTGGAGTGGATTTCCTTGGATTTGGTAGATGTGGAGCCCCCAAAGCACATCCAGCACCTTTTGGATGGAGGTCGGACAGGGACAAGGGAATCTGGCTGGAAAAATTCCCATTTTTCTCCTCCTCTCTCTGGGAAAAGGAGCGAAGGGCTGACGGTGCAGAGCCCTGAAAGCAGGAATAGGACAATTCCTCAGGCCAGGGGGGAAATTCCCACAGAATTCCTTCCTGGAAAGGGCTGTTCAGTGGTGGAATCCCCATTCCTGAAGGGATTTCCATCCACGTGGATGTGGGGACATGGATCGAGGGTGGCCTGGGCAGCGCTGGGAAATTCTTGGATTTGTTCATCTCCAAGGATTTTTCCAAGCTGAGTAATTCCTTGATTCCATAATCTTGGGATTGCCTGGTGATTTTATCACCGGATCCAATCCCTGGAGCGTCAAAACATTGGGGAAAAAAGCAAAGAAAAAGTAGGGAAAGGACTAAATTCCATCTCCACATGGAGAATTTGGGATAAATCCGGAGCGAGGCCGGATCCGTTGGTGCCATTTCCCATTTATATCCCAGCGATTTTTCCTTTGCCTCCCTGGCTCTGCAGACAAATTAAAACCGGGAATAATTAGCTCTGGAATGAGGGCTGGGGAAGTGCTGAGGAGGCACCGGTTCCTTCCTGGGAATTTGCTGGATGAGCAAATTCTCTTCCCATGGTTTTCAATTCCGCTCTGCTGCTCCTGGGAGAGATCCTGGATCCTGGATCCGCTGCCTCTGGCACATTCCCAACCTGGGATGTGCCAGGAGTGGCGTGGGAAGGGGGGGATGGTGGGATCTGGGAGGTCCTGGAGCTTGGAAAAATGGGAATGCAGGGAGTTGGGCTGACCCAGAGGGATTTGCCTTGGGAAACAAAACAAAACAGCAAACAAACAAACAAAAAATAGGATTTTATGGAATCATGGAATGATTCGGGTGAGGAGGGAATTTAAGGGTTGTCCAGTTCTGACCCTGACACTTCCTAGGATCCCTGGGTGCTCCAACCTCGCCTTGGACACTCCCAGAGATCCAGGGATTCTCTGGGAATTCCAGCCCAGCCAGGAATTCCTTCCCAAGATCCCACCCCGAGCTCCCCTTTCCCACTGGAAGCCATTCCCTGGCTCCTGGCCCTCCAGCCCTTTCCCAAATCCCAGCTCTCCTGGAAACCTCTGGAAAAGGCTCCCAGCATTCCCTGCATCCTTCCCTCATCCAGCTGCACATTCCCAGCTCTCCCAGCCTGGATCCATATTCCCATCCTCATCCAATGTCTGTATTTATATTTTCCATAAAATCCATAAAATAATTGGCACTGGGCACATCCTTAGCTCCATCCCTATAAAACAGCTCTGCTGCCTTTTTCCTGGGAAAAGAGGCCTCCCTCCATCTCATCCCCTCCACTGCCACTCCCTGGAACGTTCCTGGCTCATCCCTTTCCTGCTTTTCCCAAAAAAATCCTGGATCATCCTTGTCCTTCTTTTCCTGAACGCTTCTGGTTCCTCTCCTTTTCCCAACTGATCCTGGCTCTTCCCTCTCCTCCTTTTCCCAAATCCCTCCTGGCTCTTCCCTCTGCTTTTCCCAACAAATCCCAGCTCATCCATCTCGTCTTTTTCCAGCTGATCCTGATGCATTCCTCTCTTCCTTTTCCCAAAACCTTCCTGGCTCTTCCCTCTCATTTTCCCAACTGATCCTGCCTCATCCATCTCCTCCTTTTCCAGCTGATCCTGGCTCATCCATCTCCTCCTTTTCCCAAATCCCTCCAGGCTTTTCCCTTTCCTTTTCCCAACTGATCCTGGCTCATCCATCTCCTCCTTTTCCAGCTGATCCTGACTCATTCCTCTCCTTCTTTTCCCAAAACCCTTCTTGCTCATCCCTCTCTTCCCTTTCCCAAAACACTCCTGGCTCATCCCTCTCTTCCTTTTCCCAACTGATCCTGGCTCATCCATCTCCCCCTTTTCCAGCTGATCCTGACTCATCCCTCTCCTTTTCCCAAAACCCTTCTTGCTCATCCCTCTCATTCTTTTCCCAAAACCCTCCTGGCTCTTCCCTCCCCTTTTCCCGTCTGATCCTGTCTCGTCCACTTCCTTCTTTTCCCAACTGATCCTGGCTTATCCCTCCCCTCCTTTTCCCAAATCCCTCCAGGCTTTTCCCTTTCCTTTTCCCAACTGATCCTGGCTCATCCATCTCCCCCTTTTCCAGCTGATCCTGACTCATCCCTCTCCTTCTTTTCCAAAACCCTTCTTGCTCATCCCTCTCTTCCTTTTCCCAAAACGATCCTGGCTCATCCCTCTCTTCCTTTTCCCAACTGATCCTGGCTCATCCATCTCCCCCTTTTCCAGCTGATCCTGACTCATTCCTCTCTTCCTTTTCCCAAAACCTTCCTGGCTCTTCCCTCTCATTTTCCCAACTGATCCTGTCTCGTCCACTTCCTTCTTTTCCCAACTGATCCTGGCTTATCCCTCTCCTCCTTTTCCCAAATCCCTCCAGGCTTTTCCCTTTCCTTTTCCCAACTGATCCTGGCTCATCCATCTCCCCCTTTTCCAGCTGATCCTGACTCATCCCTCTCCTTCTTTTCCAAAACCCTTCTTGCTCATCCCTCTCTTCCTTTTCCCAAAACCCTCCTGGCTCTTCCCTCTCTTTTCCCAACTGATCCTGGCTCATCCCTCTTTTCCTTTTCCCAAAACCCTCCTGGCTCTTCCCTCTCCTTTTCCAGCTGATCCTGGCTCATCCATCTCCTTTTCCCAAAACCCTTCTTGCTCATCCCTCTCCTCCTTTTCCCAGACTTTCCGCTGGCCGGTGGCGACCAACATCGACGGGAATGAGATCCTGGAGATCCAAGTGTTCAACTACAGCAAAGTCTTCACCAACAGGTGAGTCCTTCCTTCCTGGAATCCTTCCTGGAATCCTTCCTTCCTGGAATCCTCCCTGGAATCCTTCCCAGTTCAGTTTGGAGGCGGGAGGGTGAGGAAGGCACCGGTTGGAGTTTCCTGGGAATTTCTGGTGCTGCATGAGCGGCTCAGGGAGCGAGGAATTCACCCCGGGAATTCTGCGGTGCTCAGCACCGAGTTTTTCCCAAGTTGTGCCGTTTGTTTCCACAAAATTCCTGTGCTTTAAAGGAAATCGGAATTTTTTTTGGATGGATCATCCAGGTGGAAGGTGATGCCGGAATGTGTTTTCCCAGATTTTCTAAGTCCTGACGGTGTTGGATTGATTGTGTCCAGGGAAATTGTGGCTGCTCCATCCCTGGAAGGGTCCAAGGAAAGACTGGACAAGAGCTGGAGCCAACTGGGATAGTGGGAGGTGTTGGGCTTGGAATGGGATGGGATTTAAGGTCCATTCCCACATGGATCCATGGGCACACCTGGAAAAGAGAAGGATGCAGGGAATGCTGGGAGCCTTTTCCAGAGGTTTCCAGGAGAGCTGGGATTTGGGAAAGGGCTGGAGGGCCAGGAGCCAGGGAATGGCTTCCAGTGGGAAAGGGGAGCTTGGGGTGGGGAGGAGAAGAGAGAAGAGAGGAGCTGGTGCTGGGAACATCCCTCCAGGAATGCTGGGATTATGTGGAATAGGAATTCCCATTAAAACAAGGCAGTGCTGGAACTCCAGCCCATTTTTTTTTTTTGTTCAGGAATAAGTTGGATGAGGTTGTGAGGTTCCTCCAGGAATTCTGTGAATAAATGGGAAAAGAAATTCCATTAAAACAGGGCAGTGCTGGAACTCCGGCCCATCCTCCGAATCAGTTGGAGGAGAGGGGAGTGAAGGGAGAATTTTGGGAACATCCCTCCGGGAATGCCGGCAACACGTGGGAAAAGAAACCCCGTGGTCTGGAATTCCAGCCCATCCTCCTTGGCCAGAAAAACTGGAAGAGGAGGAAGAGAGAGGAGGGAGAGGATTGGGAACATCCCTCCGGGAATGTCTGGAGTGGGAATTCCCATCAAACCAAGGCAGTGCTGGAACTCCGGCCCATCCTCGGAATTGGCTGGAGGAGGAGGAGGAGGAGGAGGAGGAGGAGGAGGAGGAGGAGGAGGAGGAGGAGGAGGAGGAGGAGGAAAGAGGAGGAAGAGGTTTGGGAGCCTCGGGAAAGCTGATCCGGGCTCTCTGTGAATAATTCACGTGCGGCTGATGAAAGCCATTGATCAAAGGCCTGGAAAAAAACGGGATACCTGATCCAGGACCTGATCCAGACCCTCCAGAATGGCCAGGGAGTCACATCCGAGTGGCTCCTTTTGTTCCCTCGTCCCTGTGGCTGTCGCCAGCAGCCAATTCCTGGGAATATGATCCTTGTTTGGCCTCATCCAGGTGCCTCTGGATCCCCGTGGGTTCATCCCAGCTCTGGAGGGTCCCCGGGAGCGTTCCCAGGGTGCTGAGTATCCAAGGAAAAGGGCAGGGCTGGATGAGGGAAAAACCTCCTAATCCCCCCCAGATGGGTCACAGCATCCCAAAAATCCTGTCCCCAGCTCCTGGATTGGGAATTTCCAGGCTGGGAATCTCTCTGGGACACATCCAAAGCATCCGGGTGTGGGTGGAGGAGGAGCAGAGCCTCATCTTGCCCGTGGGTCATTCCCAGGTGGAAATTCCCAATGGAAAAGCTCCACACGAGGGAAGGATCAAAATTTGTGGGGCCTCCACATCCTGGATAAAAACCAGGAGATTTCCATGGCACAAAATAATCCGTCTGATCCCATCCTGGAAAATCCTGGTGTGAAATGGGATGGCCTGGGTGGGAATACCGGAATTCTGGAATTCAGTTGTTTTCCATGGTCTCCTGGTCCCCTGGGACACCTTCAGAACCCCTCTAAGATGGCAAAAAATTCCTGGGATGTTTTCCCACGGTTCCAGGCCCTGGGAGAGGATGGATGGAGGAAATTCAAGATCCTAGATTTTTGGGGATTTGAGCAGGAAAAACTGCCTTGGGACATTCCTGAGGGGATGTGGGAATGGGAATCACTCCCAGGAAAGGGGAAGATCCAGGGAAAAAAAGCAGAGGCACAACCAGGGATGAATCCAAGAGGCAGCTGTGATCCAGTGGCTATGGAGCATCATCCCCAAACTTTTGGCACAACCTTTCCAAGCAGGTTTTCCTGGTGCAGCAAACAGGGATAAACACCGGGCAGAGATCCCAATCCTTTAGGAATGTGCACAAAACCCCAGGAGATTTCATTCCAGGGGGTTCCATCTCCTCCTTGTCTCTGTTTTTCCTCTGGAGCAGCAAAGGGATCCGGCCAAAGGCCCAAAGCCACATCCCAAACCTTTTCAGGGGCCACAGAGAATTTTTCCTAAAAATTTCTAAAAATTTCCCCTGGAAAACCAATCCCATGGGGAAGAGGCAGGAGCTGCTCCGTTACCTGGCTGGGACACAAGGAGCCGGATTCCAGAGGATTTAATCCATCCCTGGAGTCTCTGGGGTGGAAAAACAGCTTGGTCCCATCTTTTGTTCTTCTCCAGCCATGGAGATCCTGGCACAGCTCAAGTCCTTTGTGTCTCCAGAGGGATCCGCGTTTCATCCTCGGAAAATTATCCGGGGCTGGAGCAGGAGAAAGGAAAAAAAATGAACTCTGGAGCTGGAGGGTTCCCTGTGGTCACACTGCCCTCCCCACACGGAGCAGTTACACGGGATTTTGGGATGGAATTCCTGGCTGTGAAGGGCTGGGATGGAATTCCCAGGGAAGTTGTAGATGCCCCATCCCTGGAAGGATCAAAAAAAAAAAAAAAGTTGGATGGGGATTGGAGCAATCTGGGATTGTAGAAGGTCGGGGCTGGAATGGGATCAGCTTTCAGGTGCTTCCCACCCAAACCATTCCAGGATTCCATGCTGGAATCCTCGGTGCTCAATCCCTCGTGTGTGACCCCTTCAGCTCTGGCCACGTCAGAATTTGTGGAATTTTTATTTTTTGGATTCAAACACGGAGCAAGAGCCTGAGTGCACCCAAACTGCCACTTTTCCACGTTTGGGAAATCTCATCCCAAACTGAATTTCCTGGCAGGATATTTCCATCCCCGGGGTTCACTCATCATCCTACTCCACTCACCTTTTGATGAAAAATCCATTTCCATTTAATCGGAATTTTTGCCAGAGTTTCCTGAAGAAAAAGGGGGAAGAAACTTGGCTGGAGCAACTTCTAACAGCTGGAGGCTGCTGAGCTGGAGCAGCTGGAGTGTCCCAGATTTCTCCAGGTATTCCAGGTGAAAATGAACCTGGAGCAATTACAGGCTCCTGCAAGTGGAGGGAAGGGGATAATTAGGAGGGAAGTGATTTTGGAAGCTCTGATTCCAAGGCGTGACACAATTCCAGGTGAAGCTGCAATTTGGCTGGAGAGGAAAAATTCATTCCAGAAAAGCTCATTCCAGAGCAAGCTCCAGGCAGGAACTGCTGGAGGAAAGAGCTGGAATTAATCAGGATTGCCCAAGCAGGGATTTGGACATCCATGGAAAAGCTGCAGGTTCCAACTGGGAATGGACATTTCCGTGAGGGATCAGCAGGATAATTCCCTGGAAAGGGGCCAAAAGGTGTGGAATGGCTCTGCTTTCCTTATCCCACCTTTCCAGGGGTGTCTGGAAGTGGGGACCAAACTGGGATGGAGGTCCCAGGATTTGGGTCTTGTCGATTCCGAGGGATGATGGATGGATGGATGGATGGATGGATGGATGGATGGATGGATGGATGGATGGATGGATGGATGGATGGATGGATGGAGGGATGGATGGATGGATGGAGGGATGGATGGATGGATCCATAGATGGATGAAGGGATGGATGGATGGATGGAGGGATGGATGGATGGATTCATTGATCCATGGATGGATGGAAGGATAGATGGATGGATCCATAGATGGATGGATGGATGGATGGATGGATGGATGGATGGATGGATGGATGGATTCATTGATCCATGGATGGATGGATGGATGGATGGATGGATGGATGGATAGATGATGGATGGATGGATTCATTGATCCATGGATGGATGGATGGATGGATGGATCCATAGATGGATGAAGGGATGGAGATGCCATTCCCAAAAAAGAGCCTCTCCCTGGCTTCAGGAACAGAATGGGCCCATGGATCAGTACCCAAAGGCTGAGGGAGCAGAGGAGGGAAAATGGGATTTCCTGGACTGGAAGATGCTGTTGGCACAGACAGGTGGAATTCTTGTCCTTGGAAAACTTCAATGCTGGCAAAGCCTGGCAGGATTGATGGGATCCACCATCACCTCAATCACTGTGTCCCTGGAATCACCTCAGGGATCCCTCAAAGTCAGAGACATCCCTGGAATTTGGGATGCACCAGGAGGGCAAAGCCTGATGAGTCCCGGGCTTTGGAGCACCCCGGACTCCCTGATCCCGGGATTTGAACGAGCTGGGGTTGGAAACCGGAGCTGCTCCTCCGGGCTGATAAAATTACGAGTGACCCAGAAAATTTCCCTTTTTTTTTTTTTTTTTTCCATCAGCAGAAATGCCGGGGAAGGGAGGGAGCAGGGCCCTGATGAATTATGGAACGCTTGGAATGGAGAGGCTGCACAGACAAGTCCTGAATATTTAATTCCGTCTTGCTCAGATCCTGCCGGGGCCGGGGGGGAAGCGGCTCGGGAAGGATCCGAGGGGGGACAGGAACTTCTCTGGGATCCTGTGCCAGGACTCACCACCTTCACAGCCAGGAATTCCTTCCCAAGATTCCTTCTATCCCTGCCCTCTGCTGCAGGGCTTGGAACGGCTCGGAATTACCTGGTTTTGTCACGGATTCATGGAATGGTTTGGGTGGGAAGGGACCTTAAGGATCATCCCATTCCAACTTTGACACCTCCCACTGTCCCAGGCTGATCCAAGCCCCTCCAGCCTGACCTTGGACACTCACTGGAATCCAGGGGCAGCCACAGCTGCTCTGGGAATTCCATTCCAGCCCCTCCTCACCCTCACAGCCAGGAATTGCTTCCCAGGATCCCACCCCAAGCTCTCTTTTCCCAGTGGGAGCCATTCCCTGTGTCCTGTCCCTCCAGGCCTTGTCCCCAGTCCCTCTCCAGGCCCTGCCAGGGGCTCTGAGCTCTCCCTAGATCCTTCCCTTCTCCAGGTGAACATTCCCAGCTCTCAGAGCAGCTCCATGGTCTCCTCTGGACTCTCTCCAGCAGCTCCACATCCCTCTGTTGGATCCCAGAGATGGAGCAGGGGGAATATTCCAGGAGGAATTTCCTGTTCCTTCCTCAGCCCTCTCAGGGCACTGAGCACCTGGGAGCCGAAAGTGCCTTGGATCCACCTGGATCCAAGATCCAAGATCCAAGATCCAAGCCCCCACTGAACCTGGGAATGTTTTGGATTCCAAACAGGTTAAAAAAACAGGGACAACTGCAGGAATCCGGAACCCTTGCAGGCTCCACTCCTGAGGAATAGCTGGAATTGGCCTGGATGATCCCTGTGGGATGCTCCCAACTCAGGATATTCCACGAGATAAACCCAGGCTTTTCTCAAGGAATGCTTTCCCAAACAAACGTGCTGCTGCTGCTGTGGCAGACAGGGAATGACGTTGTTTTCCAAACCCTGAAATCCAGGTGGATACAGCAGCGTTTTCCTCGTCTTGGAGAAGATAAAGGACGTTCCCATGGGATGCAGAATTTCTTCTGAATTATGGAGTAAACAAAGGAAAGGTTTTCCTGTTCTGTGTCCTACAGAGCACCTTGGAGACAGAGCTCTGCCGGGATTGATCCGTGCTTGGAATGTGGAAAATGAGGGATGGAGGTGGAAATCCTGACAGGAGAGCCCTGGAGGGGCTGGAGGTGTCCAGGGAAGGGAACGGAGCTGGGCAGGGGCTGGAGCCCCAGGAGAGGCTGAGGGAGCTGGGAAAGGGGCTCAGCCTGGAGAAAAGGAGGCTCAGGGGGGATCTTTTCCCTTTCCACAACTCCCTGGGAGGAGCCAGAAGGGATCAGGATCTGCTCCCAGGGAACAAGGGACAGGATGAGAGGGAATGGCCACGGGGAGGTTCAGGTTGGATATTGGGAGAAATTCCATGGTATCATTGGAGCTTGGAGCCACCTGGGATTGTGGAAGGAATTGGGTGGAACGGGATGAGCTCCAAGGTCCATCCCCACCCAAATCCCGTGATTCCATGATGCACATGGATGAGGGACAGGCCTCAGTCCTTGTGTGAGTCACCGTGGATGTTCCATGTGGAAAAGGTCACTTTGGGATTCCTCATCCCAGGAATTCAAGGGTGACGGTTCCCAAACCTCCTCCTTTCCTTATCCCAACAACATTCCCTTGGAATGGCTCCTCTCTTGGCTTCTCCTTTTTCCATCCTCTCCACTGATTCAGGATCTCACCTCTCCCTCTTCCTAAGGAAAATGGGAAGCAGAGTCCTGCACAGCTCCTGGGACAGCAAAGCCCTTTTCCCGTGAAAACCAGGTCCTGGTGGGTGAAAACTCCCGGGATTTCCTGGCTGCTGGAATCCAAAATGCAGGGAAATCTCAAAACATTAGGCTTGTAAGCCAAAGCTTAGAATTAAACACAGGATTTGATTTGAGACCTTGGAGAAGACTTCCAAACTTAGGTGCTAGAAGCAAGAGTGTGGATTTATAGTCTAGAGCAGAGACGTGTTAAGTAGAGAAAATTTTAGCGTTTAAAGTTTTAAGATGCAGAGAAAAGTTTAGCATTTCAAGTTTTAAGATATAGAGAAAACAAAGGTGATTTAAAAAGTAACCAGAAGTTTTAGGGTGCAGCACTGTAGGTTTGTGTGCCATAATATGATTGGCTGAGAAAGCTCACACTGGAGTACGAGTCAATGAGTTGAAATATCTTAGTATTGGGTTAGAAACATAAATATTCCTGCTGGCAGTGTTTTATTGGCTAATAAACACATAAAAGATTTTGTAATCAGAAGTCCTGTGACTTCTGGGCCAGGCAGTGAAGATCTGTGAGATGAACTCACAGAGATAAGAGAAATAAACCACAGTACTCGATGTAGGAAATAAAAGAAATAAACCACAGTACTCTGTGTAGGAAATAAAAGAAATAAACCACAGTACTCTGTGTAGGAAATAAAAGAAATAAACCACAGTACTCCATGTAGGAAATAAGAGAAATAAACCACAGTACTCCATGTAGGAAATAAAAGAAATAAACCACACTACTCTATGTAGGAAATAAGAGAAATAAACCACACTACTCCATGTAGGAAATAAGAGAAATAAACCACACTTCCTAAAGCAGCCCAGAGATCTCATCTCTGCTTCATTGGAAAAAAAAAAAAAAAAAAAAAAAAAGGGATCTGGGATGTGGGATAAAGCCAGAGCTGTGCTTTGCTCCGCAGGCTCATCGGGACGTTCCGGATGGTTCTGCAGAAGGTGGTGGTGGAAGGGCAGCTGGAGGTGACGGACACGCTCATCGATGACAACAACTCTGCCATCCAGGTGTGTCACCTAGCCAGGTGTTCCTTGAGCCGTGTGTGTCCCCCCCGGAATCTGTGGGAACGGGGATGTCGGTGTTCCCACCCCGATCCACAGCCTTGCCTCCATCCCGTTACTCGGGAAGGGAGGAGGAAGCCGGGAATGTCCGGGGGGTGCACAGAGGAGCCCGGATTGGAGAAGTACGGGAGGTCTGGTGTTGGAAAGGGGGTTTAACCCTTTAAGAAATGAGGTGCACGGGTACATGGGAGTCTGTCACGACAGGAAGAAAGAGCCGAGTTTATTCAGAAATAATAATTGGTTTTATGGCATGGCTGCAACTCCCAGAGTAGAGAAAAGGTGATTGGTTCAGAGAGAAGACACCCCATGGCCAGGGCCTGGGCACACACCACAACAGGGGTTTGATTTTGTTATTAATTCCTTTTTATTGTGACCAAATCATCACCCTGGGAGAAATTCTCCCTGGCCTTGAGCTGGAGCAGCTCATGGGCTGGGAACAGAGCTGAGAAGCTCCAGCCTGGAATATTTTTCAGGCTGTAATTTTCTTACTTTCTCAATATGTGTCCCACAGTTTGGGATTGGGGAAAAGGTAGGGATGGATCCGGTTTGATCCAAACATGGACGGGGGAGCCAGAGGCCAGGATGGAATCATGGAATTCCAGACTGGTTTGGGTGGGAGGGATTTTAAATCCCTTCTCAATCTGACACCTTCCACCATCCCAAGGTTGCTTCAACCTTTCCAGGGATCCAGGGATTCTCTGGGAATTCCAGCCCAGCCAGGAATTCCTTCCCAAGATCCCACCCCGAGCTCCCCTTTCCCACTGGAAGCCATTCCCTGGCTCCTGGCCCTCCAGCCCTTTCCCAAATCCCAGCTCTCCTGGAAACCTCTGGAAAAGGCTCCCAGCATTCCCTGCATCCTTCCCTCATCCAGCTGCACATTCCCAGCTCTCCCAGCCTGGATCCAGAGCCTGACATTGGATCCATCCATAGCCCAACTCCTCTTTTGGAAGGAATTTCGGGAACAAGGGGTTTCACTTGGAACCTCGGGACTCCAGGAAGGGTCTCCCTCCTCCTTTCCTCCCCCTTACATCCCCAACTTCCATAAAAAATCCCACTGAATGGATTCTGAGCATCCTAAATCGTGGAATCATGGAATGGTTTGTGTTGAAAGGGACCTTAAAGCTCATCCAGTTCCACCCCCTGCCAGAGGGCAGGGATGGATGGGATGTTGGGAAGGAATTCCTGGCTGGGAGGGTGGGGAGGGGCTGGGCTGGAATTCCCGAGGAATTCCTGGATCCCTGGGAGTTTCCAAGCCCAGGCTGGATGGGGCCTGGAGCACCTGGGGACAGTGGGAGGTGTCAGGATTGGAATGAGTTGGGATTTAAGGTTTCTTCCCACCCAAAGCCGTCTGGGATTCCAGGATTCCATCCCAAGCCCTGGCCAGGCTCAGAGGCCCCTCCTCATGCCTGGATTATTTCATTCCAAAATCATCATTCGTTTTCCATCAGGAATTTGGGAAAGCTCAGCTTCCATCCCTTGATTTTTTCTCTGTGCTCCTTGTGACACTGCAGGATCCTAAAAATCCAGGATTTTCCTCCTTCGGAGCACGATTTCAATCAGGCAACTTCCCAATAAACCAGAGAGCAGCTGGGATTGTTTTTTCCAAGCACATCTGCACTCCTTGCATTTTCCTTCCCTCCTCAGAACTGGATTCCTGCTTTCCATCGGTCCAATTCCCTCCATCCCCCCCCCCCCCCCCCCCCCCCAGGAGAAGCCACTTCATGGAATCCTGCTCTCCCCGCCTGCCAATTCCAGGAATTCCGCTCCTCTGCCCCTGTCCTTGGTGCTGGATGAGGCAGCGGCTTCCCGGGAAAAAAGGGGGGAGGAGGCTGATTTCTAATGGAACCCCCGGGGCTGGATGGCAGGATCAGAAATAGCTGCGTTTCCAAGCGAGTTCCAAAACTCCGTTTCCATGGGAAACGGCTCCCGGGAGATGGGAACGCAGAGAGGGAAACGCTGCTGCTGATCCGAGCAGGGGGAGATTTTCCAGCGGGATGGGGGCTCGGGATGAGGGGATGGAATTCTCATCCTGCTTTTCCCAGAGGGGTGGAAATGATGGGATTCCAGGCGAGGAGCTGCTTGCTGCCTCAGGGATTCTCCAAAGAATCCAAAGGCCTGGGAAAACAGAGTCAGAGTCCAGAGGAGGTCACGGAGGGCTGGGAGAGCTGGGAATGTGCAGCTGGATGAGGGAAGGATGCAGGGAATGCTGGGAGCCTTTTCCAGAGGTTTCCAGGAGAGCTGGGATTTGGGAAAGGGCTGGAGGGCCAGGAGCCAGGGAATGGCTTCCAGTGGGAAAGGGGAGCTCGGGGTGGGATCTTGGGAAGGAATTCCTGGCTGGGATGGAATTCCCAGAGAATCCCTGGATCCCTGGCAGTGTCCAAGGGTGGATTTGGATCATCCTGGGATGGGATTGAAGGTCCATGGATCCCATCCCAAACCATTCCGGGATTCTGGGATCCAGGACACTCAGGATCCATCCTGAGGGATTTTTATGGAATTCAGGGAATGGAAAAGGGAAGGGAGACCCTTCCTGGAGTCCCCAATTCCCAGTGAAGCCCCTGGATCCTGAAATTCCTTCCCAGAGAGGAGCCGGGATGGGGATGGATCCAATGCCAGAGCTGGGAGAGCTGGGAATGGAGGGAATTTCCTGGGAAATGAGATTTGGGAAGGAATTCCTGGCTGGGCTGGAATTCCCAGAGAATCCCTGGGAGTGTCCAGTGCCACCCTGGGATGGTGGGAGCCGTCGGGATAGGAAGGGGATGGGATTTAAGGTCCTTTCCCAGCCATCCCGAGGCACTTTCTGGGAACCCAAAGGAAAGGTTGGAAATTATTTTCCTTTTTCCGAGCTGGCCGAGATCCATTCCTGGCAGCTCCCACCCTCCCTCCTGACTTTATTACCTCGGCCAGGAGATTAAAAACTCCAGGAACGCCACAGCCAGGAGCAAAATTCCAGCTGTGTCCAGTCTCCTACAAAAGAAAAACCAGCCTGGCTCTGAATTTATTTTTTTTTTCTCAAATAGCAGGAAAAGGAAAAAAAAATCCATTAAAAAATCGATTTAAAATCCCCAGGGAAAGATCAACCCCTCTCCCAGCTCTGCAGGGAAGTTTCTCCTTCTTCATTTTCTTTCCCATTCCATTGTTTCCAACGGGAATTTCTCCTGATTCCAGCCCACACCTCCTAATTGCCCTTCCAAGGGATGATCCCACTCATCCCACAAATCTTTTACTTTGTTATAGCCCTAATTTTTCCTTGAAAGGGTTTTTAAACTCCTAAATCCATCTGGAAAGGGAGATTTTAACCCCAAATGTCTGAAAATGTGAAAATCTGAATATTTCAACTTTGATCCCTGTTTTTTCCTCCTACTTTCCTGTTTTTGTGAGTTTTTTGGGCGGTTTTGTTTTGATTTTGGTTTGGTTTTTTTTTCATTCTCCAACAGCTTAGTAGGGGTAACAATGGGGAAAATTAGGTGTGATTGACTCAAATTTCGGTTTTGCCCAAAAAAAAAAAAAAAAAAGAAAAAGAGAACAGAAATCAATCAAAACCTTCCCCCAGAGCTCCATTCCCAGCTGGGACTGAGTCACCCTTTGGCTGTCACGTGTGGGATGCACAGAATCCCCCTGGAATTGCTGTTATCTTCCCAAATCTTGGATTTTCCAGCCTTCCAGCATCCCCTTGTTTGGAGCAGTTGTGGAGGCTGCACCTCCTCTTAAACATGAACATGGGGAAAAGGGGATTTCTGTAAGAAATTTCCTCCTTTTTTTTTTTTTTAACCTTTTCTTCGTGTGTTTTTATCTAAAATGCATTGTTTTTGAACCCAAAATTACAGATAATTTCTCCATGGAAGCAGAGTGGAGGTGGAAAAGTGCTTTTTCCTTGTACTTTAATCTCGGCAGCAGCTGTCAGCTTTTGAAAAGAGATTTTTTTTTAAGGAGATGGAATTGGGAATTGGTTTTTGGCTTTTTTTTCCCCCCTGATTTGCTCTGTCCAAAGATGAGCTTTTAGAAAGATTTTGGCCACGGGAGCAAAGGCAGCAGGATGAAACCCCACGGATTTGATTCCATTTGGAAGCCAGGGAAAGATTTTAGGGAGAAAAAAAAAAAAAGGAAATATTTTAGGGACAAAAAGATTTGAAAGCTCCTAACCTGAATTTGCTACGACCTGGAGTAAGTTGGGAGTGGCCACATGGAAAAGGGAATTTACTCAGAGTTGGTTCATCCAAGGAGGTCCAGATTAGAGATTAAATATTGGGATATTGGAAAGGAATTCCTGGCTGGAAGGGAGGGGAGGGGCTGGGATGGAATTCCCAGAGAAGCCGTGGATGCTCCCGGATCCCTGGGAGTGTCCAAGGAAAAATTGGATGGGGCTTGGAGCAGCCTGGGATAGGGGGAGGTGGGATGGGATTGGGATGAGTTTTAGGGCCTCTTCCCAAACCATTCCAGGATTCCATGATCCATAAGAAGCTGGAATTGAATCCGGGACTCAGCCAGAGCCGGGTCCCTCCGTGTCCCCAAATCCCACCCGGGCTGGGAGATCCAAACCAGGACCAAGATCCGAGACTCCCCAGGGATGCCCATTCCTAAAAAAATTCCCTGCCGTGCCTGGAGACAGGAGCAGGCTGGAATAAAGCACCACAAATCCATGGATTAGCATGGATTCCCAGGGTAAAATTCCCAACAAAGTGATGGACCAGGGAACGGGGCTCCATCTGCTCCCAGGGTTTGCAGCTTTCCGGAGCTTTTCCTCCTCCCGGCGGGTCTGGGATGCTCTGGAATTCCCGGTGAATCAGGACCATGGTCAGATCCCTGTCCGGTCAAAAGCTGCTCTCCAAGTGTCCAGGAATGGAAAAACTTTGGGATCAGCGAGGCTAAAACATCCAAGAGCCGAAGCTCTTCCCATTTTTTTTTTTTTTTTTTTGGGTTTCCCGGGATATTCCACGGGCGCTGATTGCCCCTCCCTGTCTCCCAGACCAGCGTCTCCATCGAGATCCGCTACCAGGCTCTGGATGGCACGGTGGGCACCTGGAATGACAAGGAATTCCTGGAGACTCCCAGCGTGCACTCGGAGGGGGATGGGAGATATTCCCTGGAGACCGACAGCCTCCTGTCCGGCCACCGGCACGGCTCCGACGCCTCTCCCGGGAAATCCAACCAGCAATCCTCGGAGAGGAACTTCCGGAGGTAACGGGACACGGAGAGCTTGGATGTGGGATTGGGGGGGGAGGGTCGGGAGGGCTTGGATTGTTGGGAAAGGGCAGCGGCATCCCAAGCCCTCAGAGGATCCATGGAACAGCTCCAGGTGAGGGTGGGATCCAGGTGAGGGTGGGATCCAGGTGAGGGTGGGATCCAGGTGGTCTCCAGCAGTTCCTGGTACTCCACGACACCCAGACAGAGCTGAACTTCCAGGGTCGTAGCACATGGGGGAAAAATATCATTCCATGCAGATCCCAAGTGGATAAAAGTTCTGGATGTAGGTCAGGGCTCACAGGTGGATCCGTGGAACAGCTCCAGGTGAGGGTGGGATCCAGGTGGCCTTCAGCAGATCCTGGTGCTCCACCACACCTGGAGAAAGCCAAACTTTCAGGATTGTAGCACACGGAGGGAAAACGTCATTCCACACAGATCCCAAGGGAATAAAAAAATCTGGATGGAGGTCAGGGCTCACAGGTGGATCCGTGGAACAGCTCCAGGTGAGGGTGGGATCCAGGTGAGGGTGGGATCCAGGTAGCCCCAGAAGTTCCTGGTGATCCAGGACAGAGCTGAACTTCCAGGTTTGTAGCACATGGGTGGGAAAATGTCATTCCATGCAGATCCCAAGTGGATAAAAGTTCTGGATGCAGGTCAGGGCTCACTGGTGGATCCATGGTGCATCTCCAGGTGAGGGTGGGATCCAGGTGAGGGTGGGATCCAGGTGGCCTCCAGCAGGTCCTGGTGATCCAGGACAGAGATCAACTTCCAGAATTGTAGCACGTGGAGGAAAAATGTTCCATCCTGATCCCAAGTGGATAAAAGTTCTGGATGCAGGTCAGGGCTCACAGATGAGGATCCCTGGAACAGCTCCAGGTGAGGATGGGATCCAGGTGGCCTCCAACAGATCCTGGTGCTCCACCACACCTGGACAGAGCTGAACTTCCTGGATTGTAGCACATGGGGAAAAAAACGTAATTCCACGCAGATCTCAAAGGGATAAAAATTCTGGATGGGGGTCAGGGCTCACAGGTGGATCCGTTGGCACAGCTCCAGGTGAGGATGGGATCCAGGTGAGGGTGGGATCCAGGTGAGGATAGGATCCAGGTGAGGATAGGATCCAGGTGAGGATGGGATCCAGGTGGCCTCCAACAGATCCTGGTGCTCCACCACACCTGGAGAGAGCTGAACTTCCAGGATTGTAGCACATGAGAGAGGAAGCATCATTCCATGCAGATCCTGAGGGGATGGAGGGTCTGGCTCCTGGCCAGGCCCAAAATCCTGGTGGGATTTCAGTCCAGGTGCAATCTCAGGTGTCCATGGTGCTCCCAGGACTGAGGTGGCTCCGGGGCAGCCGTTGGGATCTCAGTCACTCCCAGGATAAGTGAAATCCCACAGCTGGTGATTCCTGCTGGGAATTCCTGAGGAATCCCACGGTGGCAGGTGGGACACCTGCAGTTCTTCCAAGGAAATTTCCAGTTTTCCATTCATTTAGGGATCCGTAGCTTTTCTTGGGTGTCTCTGTGAGCTCCTGGGATCAATCCCAGGGACTGAATCCCGACATTCCTTGACACAAATGTCATGGATTCCTTGAATCTTTGACATTCCTTGATTCCTTGGAATCAGTTGCAATCCCAGCCCAGTGACTGGGAATGCTGCAGGTGACTCCATTGGATACTCAGGGCACAATTCTTGGATGGTGGTGGAGTCTCCATCCCTGGAGGTGTCCAAGGAATTCCTGGATGTGGCACTCAGAGCTCTGGGCTGGTGACAGGGTGGACTCGATGATCCTGGAGGGATTTTCCAACTTCTGGGATTCTCTAAATCCAGGATTTGCAGCCACGAGGGAATTCGTGGAATTCTAAGGTGTTTTTTCCAGGCAGCTTTCCAGAGTTTTTGGAATTGTGTTGTCTGGGGTGGCTTTGTCCATGGGTCCAACTCTCGAATCCATTGGGAAAGGGAACAACTGGAAGAGGGGAGACATCAAAGCCCTGAGGTTGCTGGAATTCTTAAGGAATGAGATGAAGGTGGAAGGGAGGCTCTGGAAAAGGGAGAGGGGGACGGTGAAGGCAGAGCTGGGTCCTGGTGTCACCCACGGCTCCCTCGGGGACACCACATTCCCTGCCTGCTCCTCATGGATCAACCACTTCCACGGTGATGGGTAAAGGAGGATGATCCTTGTATTCCCAAATCATGGAGTCGTGGAATATCAGAACCATTTCAGCTGGAAAATCCCTCTAAAAAGCAAATATTCCCCCAAACCCACAGGGATCCCAGCCTGGAGCTGTGAATCCAAACAGAGCCCTTGGAATCAGCTGCTTTTTCCATCCCATTTCTGCCCCTCAGGGTTATCCCATTTTGGACCACATTCCATTAGGGATTAGCACTTCATTGTGGCCAAAAAAAAAAAGGGAAAAACGCTTTTTTCCCCACGGATCCAGACCGGGAATAGCCCTCTAATTGCTCACATCCCTCCGAGGCAGTTCATTAACTGTGGGAACTGGGCTGAATCCAGGGAATTTTCAAGCAAATCGGGAGCGCGGCTTCGTTTCCCGGCTCAGCGAACCGGGACGAGGCAGAGCCGGGAATGCGCCGATGGATTAAACAGGAGGAGGCCGGGCAGGGAGCCAGGAATGGCACGGCTGGAAGAGGGAGGTGAGGCTGTGTGGGATGGGATATCAGAGTCCTGCCCGTGCCGCTGGAATTTGGGGATGTGGGGACGCTCCATCCCTCGTGGAAGTGTCCAAGGAAAGGTTGGATGGGGTTTGGAGCAGCCTGGGATAGTGGGAGGTGTCCCTGCCATTGCAGGGGTGGGACTGGGTGGGATTTAATGTCACGTCCCACCCCAAACCAGTCTGGGATTCCAGGGGATTCCAGGGAATTGGAGGATGCTGCTGGGATGGCTCCAGGATGGGTTTTCCGGTTTCTCATCAGTTGGATCCTGTGGGATGCAGCTCTATGGGATTAAAGCAGAAAATTAAGGATGCAGGGAGAACTTGGAGCCCCTTCCCGAGCCTCAAGGAGTTCCGGGAGATCTGGGATTTGGGAACAAGGATGGAGTGCCAGGAGTCAGGGAATGGCTTCCCACTGGGAAAGGAGAGCTTGGAGTCGGATCTTGGGAAGGAATTCCTGGTTGGGAGGGGCTGAGCTGGAATTCCCAGAGGAGCTGCCCCATTTTAGGAAGAGTTGTGGCATTTACAGGATGTGCAGAGCCGTGTCCTGGGTTGGATATTGGGAAAAATTCCTTCCTGGAAAGGTTTGCCCATCCCGGGCACAGCTGCCCAGGGCAGGGGTGGAGCCCCCATTCCTGGAGGGATTTCAAATCCCTGTGGATGTGGCCTTGGCAGTGCTGGGGATGGTCGGACTCGGAGAGCTTTTCCAACCCAAAGGACTCAGTGATTCCGTGACTTTGGAATCCTGAATCCCGGGAAGGACAGGGCTGATGTTTGCGGTATTCCCACCAGGATGGAAGAGGACGAGCTGTATTTCCACAGCGAGGATGAGCTCCTGGGAGAGGGGGATTCCCTGAGCCAGGGATCCCTGGACACGAGGTAGGGAGAGGCTCCTCAGTGCTGTGCTGCTCCTTGCCTTTTCCCCATGGATTTCCCACAGGAATTGTCCCTGGATTCCCATTCCTGGGCTGCTGGTGGGGAGGAGAAGCGATGGATCAGCCAGGAAAGCAGCCTTGGAATGGGATCCTGGATGGGGATTGGGATACTGGCTGGGACACTGCCTTGCCTTTGAGGTGCCCTCCTGTCTCCATGTCCTGTCCCCAAATCCCAGGATCAGCCATTCCCATGGGAATGAGCTCCCTGTGTGTGCATGGAAGTTTGTTTGCTGTGGCTTTTCTTGGTGTGACAAAAGAGTTTGGGAAGGAGCCAAAGAAAGGGAATTTCAGGGGAAATCTCAAGGATCATCCCAAGACGAGCTCAGCCACAGGAAGGGAAAAGCTCCTGAATTCCTGTGGGATAAGGGATGGCAGGAAGGACATGGAGGGGCTCAGAATAATGGGATTGAACCCTGGCTCTGCCTCAGATAGGGCTGAGATGGACCAGCTGATCCCTGTAGGTCCCTTCCAATGGGAAATATCCCATGGATCCCATTATCCCATGGATCCCATCCCATCATCCCATGGATCCCATTATCCCATGGCTCCCATTATCCCATGGATCCCATCCCATCATCCCATGGATCCCATTATCCCATGGATCCCATTATCCCATGGATCCCATCCCATCATCCCATGGATCCCATTATCCCATGGATCCCATTATCCCATGGATCCCATCCCATCATCCCATGGATCCCATTATCCCATGGATCCCATTATCCCATGGATCCCATCCCATTATCCCATGGCTCCCATTATCCCATGGATCCCATTCCATCTCATGGATCCCATTCCATCTCATGGATCCCATCCCATTATCCCATGGATCCCATTATCCCATGGATCCCATTCCATCTCATGGATCCCATTCCATCTCATGGATCCCATCCCATTATCCCATGGATCCCATTATCCCATGGATCCCATCCCATCCCATCCCATCCCATCCCATCCCATCCCATCCCATCCCATCCCATCCCATCCCATCCCATCCCATCCCATCATCCCATTATCCCATCCCATCTTTTCCCTGGCTGGGCCATGGATTCTGTTGGATATCAGGACCTGGGCCTGGATCATCCATCCCAGGATTCCCAGTCAGCCTGGATCAATTCTGGCTGGGAGGGGCAGGAATTCCCCCAGCCCTTCCTCGTGGAAGTCAGGGATGAGGGAGGATGTGGAGATAAATTTGGGAGAGGGAGATTCCCAAAGCAAAGCCAATTAAACGAGGTTTTTAGGGATAACAGGAGTAGAGGCCTGGAAGGGGATGAGGCAGAGAACACTGGAAATGCAGGAAATTCCCTGGGATGGGAAAAGTTTATCCCCCATCCCAAACAATTCCTAAATCTCAGCATCTCTGGGGGTGTTAATGGGGTTTTATCCCTGTTTTCACTGAGAATTCCTGGAGGATTTTGCTCCAAGGAATGCCTGGCTCGGGCTGTAGCAAACACGTGCTGGAATCTACCAGGAATCAAAAAAAAAAAAAAAAAAAAAAAGTTGGGAAAAAAAAAAAGAAAAGAAAGGTGAGAGAGTGAGAGGTTCCATAGTGCAGCTTTTGGGAAGGATCCACAGGATGTGAAGCATCCTTTGGAATCCGAGGAAGGGCTTTGGTTAAAATTCCTTTGGGAAAAAAAAAAAAGTCCCAGCTCCTTTGGGAGACCTTTCCTTCTCATCCACTTACAGATCCCAGATCTGGGAACAATTTGGATGGGAAGAACAAAAGGAGGAATGCTGGTGTTTGCAGAGCTGCATTTCTGGCAGGGATTTCAGTGGGATGGGGAAGGCTCCTGTTGTATCCCAATCCCAATCCCATTCCCTGCTCAGCTCCTGAACATCCCTTCCTGCAGCCCAGGGATCCCTCTGGATTCCCTGTTTAACACATGGATGGAAGGTCTGGGAGCAGGAGGGCAGGGATGGGAAGGAAAGGGGGAGTGGGGTACACAAGGAAAAATGGGATGAGCAAGGCAGGGAACTCCCTGTCCCTGGAATGTCACAGGAGAAGCCTCAGGGATCATGGGCCAGGCCAGTCCACAGCCCTGGAGACCGGGAATTGTGAAGCCATGGAATGTTCTGGCTGGGAAGGGACCTTAGAGCTCATCCCTTCCCAATCCTGGCTTTTCCCACTGTCCCAGGCTGCTCCAAATCCTGTCCAGCTTGGCCTTGGACACTCCCAGGGATCCAGGGGCAGCCACAGATTCTCTGGGAATTCCATCCCAGCCCTTCCCCACCCTCCCAGGGAAGAATTCTTTCCCAAAATCCCATCCAAATCCAGCCTTTTGCAGTTTAAACCTTCCCCTCTCCTCCCTTTTCCTGACATTCCATCCCTTATCCAAAATCTGTTCCTGAACACAAGGACCCGGTTTCATTTCCATCTTTTCCAATGACTAATCCCAAAATCCCAGGTATTCCCTTCCCTGTTCTGCCTTTCTCCCATCCCACCCCCAGCTTGGAGCCTCTTCTCCACCTGGAGAATCCCCTGGGATTTGGGCACAGATATCCCAGAGAGGGTTGAGCCTGGAGATCCTGGATTTTGGCAGCTCTGGAAGCAGAGGAAGATCCAGCAGATCCAGGAGAAACCTCATCCCATTCCCACGGAGCAGAGCACGCACGTGAAGGATTTTGGGAATTGTTCTGTGGAGTTGCTGATTCCAGGGGAAGCAGATCCATCTTTTCCTGGGAGTCTTCCTTGGCTGGATCCAGGCTGATCCCTTGGTCTGACACAGGGAATTCTTCACCTTCATCCCCTCCTTTCCCAGGAAATTCTCTGGGAATTTGCCACCCTCCCGCGTCCCCAGATCCACGTGGATGTCTCTGCTTGGGAATTTCCCAAAATTGGGGAATTTCTGTGTGAACAGGAACCCCCCCCACGAAGAAATCCTGCAGCTTTCCAAGGGATGGGAAGGGTTTTCCATCACTGGGATGATGGCAGGGCTTTCCAAAGGTTTCCAAGGGCTGGGAATTTCCCTTTCCTCCTTCCAGGAATCCTGGCACAGGGTACAGCACCCGCCCATTCCCACTTTTCCTTTGGGATTTGAGCAAATCCATCCCAAAGAAAAGGAAGGAGTGGGAAAAGGAGGTGAGGCAGGAGGGAATCACTTGGAAAAGGTGGAATATTGGTCAAGTATCCCCCAAAATCCAGTCTGGGACAAACCTGGATCCTGTGGACACAACGGGAAGTGGCCTGGGGGTATCCTGGGATTCCAGCCATGCATGGAGTGCTTTGCTGTGCCAGAGTGTTCCCAAGTTTTTCCTGGCTTATAAAACAACGGAAGAGCCCTTTATCCTCACATCACAACTGGAATTTTTCCTCTCTCCCTGTAAATTCCCAAGCCTTGGAGACGAAGCAGAGGAAGATCAGCATTCCAGGTAAATTCCCACAGCAGATCCGCCCCCCTCCAAAGTTTCGCTTTCCAAAGAAAAATCCTTGAATCCAGGAAAAAACACATCAAGGCTTGGATCTGTTAAATTCCATTTTTGTGGTTTCCCCGGGGATCCCAAGTTCGGAATCTGCTCATCCTGCACAGAATCCAGGGATGAAGGAGCCAGGAATGGGAGGTGGGACCTTCCCACGTGCCAGGTCCCTGGAATGGCTTTGGCTCCTTGATCCACTGGGAACTTTAACCAGACGCATCCATGAAAAAAAAAATGGCAGGAAAGGATCTAGAATAGGGAAATAAAGAGCTAAAAAATCCAGTCTGGATTAAAAAAAAAAATCCCAGGAGATGGGAGGACATTGGAACCAGGACAGGATCCTTCAGAAAGCTGGACTTGTGTTCCAATGAGGAAAACAGGAAAGAGCAGGAAAAATTCAATACTGGGAAGGAAATCTTCCCTGTGAGGGTGGGGAGGGGCTGGGATGGAATTCCCAGGGAATTTGTGGCTGCCCCTGGATCCCTGGGAGTGTCCAAGACCAGGCTGGAGAACCTGGGATAACGGGAGTTGTCCCTGCCCATGGAATGGGATGAGCTTTAAATCCCCTCTCCCACCCCAACCATTCCAGGATTCTACGATCCCACGATTTATTCCCCCTTAGATTCCCGGGAAAAGCCAAGAGGGGTGGGCACTTCCAGAGGCAGTTCAGGAATTGCCAAAACCTGGCTGAGTCCAACTCCCAGCCCCCTGGAAAACCGAGATCCCGGGAAGCTCCATCCGATAGGGGCTGTCCTTGAAATATTCATGGCGAGGACAGAGCTCGGAGCCGAAAGGAATCTGCTCCCGGTGAATTATTGATGGAAGCTTTTCTTCCGTGTCCCGGTGGATCCGAGCCTTGTCCGAGTGCCTGTCGCTAATTTTCCCTCTGGCACCTGCTCCAAAGTTGGGATCCGTGCCAGGAATGGCAGAACTGGGGATGAAAATCCCCACAGGCTGCCCCAGGGCATTCCCATTCCCATAGGGATGTGGCACTTGGGGACGTGGGTCAGTGCTGGGAATGGCTGGAATTTGGGATAGTGGGTAATTTATCCACGTACAAATAGATAAGGAGGGTCCCAAATCCCCAAATCCGTGTGGCATTTGGGCACGGATCATTGGGATGTCACAGTGCCACCACCAGGATGAACAGGAAGTTTGGGATCCTTTTCCATCCTGGGAAAAAAAATCCCAGTCAAGGTTTTCCGTATTTTTTTTCCCAACTCCTCCATTAAATTTAATTAAATTACGTTAATCATTTGATGTGCCATTAAATTCCTTGGGGGAAAAAAAAAATGCATCCCGAGGATCCTGAAAATCAGGAAAAGGTTCAAACCAATGGAGCAGATTCTGCTGTGAGTCCCAGGGCAGAGCTTCCGGAACCTGGAGATTTTTCCTGGATTCTGGGAATGTGAATTGCCCCCAGCCAATTCCAGTGGAGGAGATTCCCGGATGGAGCAGGAGCGATGGATAATTCTGGAAGTGCTGGAGGCAGCTCCTGTTCCTCTTGCTGGAAGCTCAGATCCAGCCTCCAGATGGGTTTTTCCCGGGAATAAGGGGAGTGGAACACCCTGGGCTGGAGGCACAGCTGGAATTCCCTCCCTGGAGCACCTGGAGCTTGGACACGGCCCCATCCTCCTGGGAAGGGATGTCCCTGCTCCCTCAGGAATTCTGACTTTGGGATTTGATGGAGTTTTTTTTTCCCTCTCTTTCTCTCCGGTGCCTCATCCAGGATTAAGTTTAACGATGGATACAAGGCAGTGGCAAGGTACCAAAATATCCTGGTGGGGAGGGATCCCAGATTTTTTTGGAGGGGATCTGGGATTTTGAGAGTTTTGGGGGATTGCTCCCATCCCAGCCCATCCCAGGCACCCACATCCTACAGAGAGGTGCTGATCCTGGCATAAACCTGGGATTTGGGATACAGGTCAGCCTCGTCCTGTCCCCCTGTATCCCACATGGTGATACCAGGAATTGCAGTGCCAGGACACAGGGAATGGCTTCCCACTGCCAGAGGGCAGGGATGGATGGGATATCAGGAAGGAATTCCTGGCTGGGAGGGTGGGGAGGGGCTGGGATGGAATTCCCAGAGAAGCTGTGGCTGCCCCTGGATCCCTGGGAATGTCCCAGACCAGGCTGGAGCACCCTGGGACAGTGGAAGGTGCTGGGATTGGAATGGGATGATCCTTAAGGTCCTTCCCACCCAAACCATTCCTGGGATTTGAGGATCAGCCCCTCGCCCTGTCCTGCTCCCGTGGGCTGGGGGTGGCTGTGTCCCATTGGGAATGTTCATTAATTCCTCACGTTCCTCCTCCTGGCTCCGTCTCCTCCCAACAGTGAAGACCCAGAAGATCCCAGGTACAGGACGTGGTGTCCCTGCTTCCCTTTGGGAATGGTGTGTGCATGGATGGGAGCAGTCCCTGCATGGGGTTTGGATCCAGGGAAAGGCATTTTCTGGGATCATCCATCCCTGGGATTCCCTCTGTCCATCCTAATCCCAGCAAGGACAAATCTCCTTCCAGTCAGGGACTCCTGAAGGGGCTCCCAGAGTCATGTTTGTATTCCAAGCAATCCATGGATCCATCCTTCCTTCTATCCATCATCCATCCATGGATCCATCCTTCCATCCATCCATGGATACATGGATCCATCATCCCTCCATCTATGGATCCATGGGTCCCTCCATCCCTCCATCTATGGATCCATCCATTCATCCATTCATTCATGGATCCATAGATCCATCCCTCATCCATCCATGGATACATGGATCCTCCATCCACAGACCCATGGATCCCTCCATCCATCCAGAGATCCATCCATCCATCCATCCATCCATCCATCCATCCATCCATCCATCCATCCATCCCTCATCCATCATCCATCCCTCTATCCATGGATCCATCATCCCTCATCCATCCACGGATCCATCCCCCCCATCCATCCCTATCAGTGCTGTCCCACCTCTGTTCCCCATTCCCTGGGATCCTTGGGCAGCCCTGGCACAGGGATCTCTCCCTCTGGGACACTCCCAGCTCGGTTTCATTGGATTGCTCCCTGCATGTGGATGAGTTTGAGGGGGAGAAGGTGGAGGACGAGAGTCCATCCCTGGATCACAGCTCATGGAATCGCTCCTTTGGATTGCAGAGCCAAGGCCAAAGGGAAAGAGAAAAAACACCTGGTGCTGCCCTTCAGGTACCCCAATTCCCTGATCCCTGATTCCCTCCAGCTCTGGGCTCCAGCCCTGGCAGCAGAATCCCCTGGGAACAGCAGGAGCCTGAGGCCATTTTCCCAAGGGGAATGCTCCAAACTGAGTTGTTTGAGGGATAAAATGGGATTTCTCCAGCTGTGCCCATTCCAGGCCCCCCGAGCCCAGACTGGGACTGTCCGTGGTCACTTTTGGCAGGGAGAGTTGGACTGGAAGGGCTCAGGGAAAAGGGAAGGAGGGAGAAAGAGGAATTGGGCTCCATCAGGCCCTTGGAAAAGGATCCTGGATCCCTCAGGAAGTGAAGTCACCCACCAGGAAACCCTGATCCAAGTGCCAGGAATGGAGCAGATGCAGGAATCAGGAATGGGGAGAGGTGCAGGAAACACTTGGAGTAGGAGGAAGGAAACAGAGGAAAAGCTCTTGGAATGTGCTGTGTTCCTTCATCCCTCATCCAGGCCGTGCTTTCCCTGCAGGAAGAGGGAAAGGACACAGGATCTGCACTTCCAGGGATGGATCCCAGGGATGGGACATCCCAGACTCTCTTCCCACCCAGGGATGGGACATTCCCGACCCTCTGCCCACCCCGGGATGGATCCCATCATGACTCCAGGGAATATTCCATCACCTCTTCCCATCCAGGGATGGATCCCAGGGGTGGGACAATTCCAGACCCAGGGATGGGACAATTCCAGACCCTCTGCCCACCCAGGGATGGATCCCATCCTGACCCCAGGGAACATTCCAGCCCCTCTGTCCACTCAGGACATTTTAGACCAGGAAGGGAAGGAGATTTCCAGCCGGGCTGGGGGAGGGAAGGATCCCACCCAGTGAGATCAGAGGGATGTGATCCCACAGGGATCCCGCCTTGAATCCCGGCCAATCCATCTCCGGTGTGTCCTGGACCAGCTCCCTGAGCTCCGGGAGGAGGCGTGGAATGATTTAATTCCTCTCCTGGCAGCTTTTCCAATGCCGAGCTGGGGTTTGGTGTTCCCAGGAGGAGCTCAGCTGGCCGGGGAATCATTTTTATCATTTTTATCATTTTTTTCCCGCTCTGCTCCCATAGTAGGATTCGGGACAGGGGGAAAGCAGGAATGTCTGGATCAGAGCAGGCTGATCCCTGCCCCTGCTGCTCTTCCCAGTTTTCCACCCGTGTCCCATTTTATGCTGCAGCTCTTTTGGAATTCTCACAAAACCCATCCACCAACACTTCGTTATTTAATTTTTTTCCCGAGTGGTTTTCCAGCAGCTCGGGCGCATGGAGCTGGAATTTCAGGCTCTGAAATCAGTCCCTTGTCCCCAGCCCGGCGGAGGAGCCGCTGTAATTAACTCCAGCCTTCTTAATTACTTCCCGAGCTGCTTAATTGCTGTCTCCTCCCTAATTGCTGCAGGACAATGAAAGCGATTAACGGGGGAGAGGGAGAGAAGTAGGGAGGAAAACAGGGAAAAGGACGGGAGAGGAAAACGGGGAGAAAAAATAGGGGGAAAAAAAATGGGAAGCAGGAGCCGAGAGGAAAATACGGAGGGAAACAGAGAGGAAAAGAAGGAAGCAGGACCAGGGTGGAAAAAAGAGAGGAAAATGGAGAGAAGCAGGATCCGAGTGGAAAACAGGGAAGAAGGATCCGGGGAGGAAAACAGGGAGGCAGAACCTGCAGAGGGAAATGTGGGAGAGAAGGAAAACAGAAGCCAGGGAGCAGAGCAGGATCTCAGAGGGAAAAGGGAAGGGAAGGATCGGTGTTTCCTATGTGGGGTCGGGGCAGGGATGAGGAATTCCGGATCCAGCCCATTCCCTGCAGCTCGGGCCACTCTGGAGGGGGAATATGGGTTGGGATAAAGGAAGTTAAAACCATAAAGACAAAAAAAACCCCCAAACTATTGCTCTCTCCAGAAAGGAGAAGCCTCATCCCCTGCCTAGGAGCTTCCCAAACCCGGGAATGGAATCCGGGAATCCTGCATGTGCTGCACTAACGGCCCCAAAATACAAATCCAGGGAATGTCCCTCGATTCCAGCTCCAGTGCTGGGAGCTGGGGTATCCTGAGCCGAGCAGGGATGTTTCCCACCTAAAATTTAAGCTGTGAAAGAGAGGAGGTTTGGATGGGATATTGGGAAGGAATTCCTGGCCGTGAGGGTGGGGAGGGGCTGGGGTGGAATTCCCAGATTTGCTGTGACTTCCCCTGGATCCCTGGGAGTGCCCAAGGCTAGGTTGGACACTGGGGCTGGGAGCAGCCTGGGACAGTGGAAAGTGGGATTAGGGATCTTAAAAGTCCCTTCCCAGCCAAAGCATTCCATGATTCCCCGATTCCTCAGCGCGCTGAAAGTTTGTTTGCCTTTTATTCCCTCGATATTCCACCACCGGCTCCAGCAAAGGCAAGGAGAAGACCAAGGAGCACAAGTAGGTTTGATCTCCCTGCTCCTCTTCCTCCTCCTCTTCATTCCCACTTTTCCCAGCTGATCCAGCTGCTGTGCTCTCCCTTCCTCTAAAGCCAGACCTGTCCACCCTGGAAGAACTTGGCTCTCATGGATGTGTGGCCTCAGGTTTTGGAGCTTGCAAAAAAAAAAAAAAAAAAAAACAACAAAACCAAGGAATATTTATCCAGCAAAATCTTTGGAGCCTGGCAGTGCCTGAAGGGAGCTGAGAGGTCTTGAGGGAAGGCTGGATCCACATGGATCGGATGGAGGGAATTTCCAGCCTGGACATGGAGAAGTCTGGGTGCAGACAGGACTTAGATCCGACTTTTCCCTGGATATCAGGCAAAGATTCTTCCCCCAGGGCCGGTTTGGATTTGGAACGGCTCCTGAGGGAATGGTGACATTCCAAGAGCTCCAGGAGTGCATGGACAGGGACAGGGTGGGACTGCTGGGGTGTCCTGGGCAGGAGTTGGATCAATGATCCCAATGGGTCCTTTCCCACTCGGGAATTTCGTGATTCCGTGATCCAACAGCTCCTGTGCCCACATTGGGCTGCCAGGTTCTGTTCAGCTCCTGCCTTCCTGTTATTCCCAACTGTTTTCATGGATACCAGACCAGGCTGTTCCCCCAAAATCCTGATCCTCTGGCTCTGCTGGAGCAGCTCAGCTCAAATTTAAACTCAGCTCCAGGGAATGATCCTGGAATCACCCCCTCCCTATCCGAGTCGTCTCTCCTGGCTCTTATTCCTTGTTTTGTGGTTTAAGGATCGATTCATGGCACATCCCATGGATGGATCCTCCTGAATAACGGGATGAGGTGGAGAAAGAGGGGAAATGTCCTCAAGGAGAGGGCAGAGTGGGGAAAAATGGGAAGAGATTTCCCAACTCTGGTCCCTCCCCTGGGAAGAGGCACAAAGGGATTGAGGATTGGGATCTGCCCAAGGGTGCAGGATGAACCCGGCAGTGATGTCTGGCCCTTGGAAGAACGGGAGGAATTCCTGCCAGGAAATGAGCCCTGGGAATGCTGCTCCCAGTAAAAGGCAGTGATTAAAATGTCCTTTTACCCATGGATAATTCATGGATCTTTAACTGGAAGCTGGCCAGGAGAGAGGCAGCTCCCAGCTCCCTGCTGCGGCTCCAGAATCCCTGCGGATTCTGGAGATTCCCCACGAGCGAAATCCTAAAGGACGAAAGGTTTGTGGAAGCGGAGACAATCCCCGCTCAATCCCAGGAAATCCATGGGAAGAGCACTTCCAGAGGCTGGGTGGAGTCCGTGGTGTCCAATACCGATTTAAACTTCGCTGGAAATCCATCCCAACTTAGGGTTGGCACCAGGACGTTCCGATGCCCCGAATTTGCCGGAACGCGGGCGGGATGTGACGGATGCGGAGCCTCGGTTCTTTGGGATAACGGGAGAAGGACGACGGTGGCTGCTGCTGCCCTGGGAGGGCTCAGGTTCCGCAGGATCCTCATGGAATATTCATGTGGAGACGGTGTCAGCTCTCCGCCAGCCCCCGGCTTCCCACCGGGAGCAGCGGAAGGGATCGGCAAGATCCCACCAAGCCCCCGGAGGGATTCCCCCCATCCATCCCTGCTGGGATGGGGCTCCCACCATAGAGGCTCCTCCATTCCCGCCTCAGCTCTTCCAGAACCTTCTCCTGCAGGCCCGGGGGGGAGGTAGGAGCCGGGATGGGAAGGGGGAGGTGTTTGGGGTTGGGCAGGGCTCGCCCAGAGTGGGAAAGGCACGGCCGGGGATTGGGAAGGGGTTGGGGATCGGGATGAGCCACTGGGAAGCTGCTCCAGGACTTTTGGGATGGCTCCGTCCTCATCCTCACCCTGATCCTTCCCTTCTTCCCAGCATCCACCAAAATCCGCCAAAATCCGCTGCTTCAGAATTTATGTCTTTGTCTCTTTTTTTTCTCTTATTCCTTTTTTCCTCTATTTTTCCTATTTTGTTTTTTATTTTCCTTTTTTTTCCTCCCCTCACTTTTCCTGGTGCTTTTTCCTGTTTGTTTGGAGGGGTTTTTTTCCTGCTTTGTCCTCAGCATTTTTTTTTTATCCCAACAGTTTTCTTTCCCCACTTTTTTTTATTTCCTTTATTTATTTCCCATTTTCCCCCTGCTGATTCCTCCTGGGATTTCTTTCCCAAATTTTTCTGAGTAGTTTTCCTTTTTCTTTTTTTCCTGCTTTCCCCCTGTTCTTCCCCCCATGACCCCTTTTTAGTTTCCTTCTATGGTTTGGGTTTGGGGGTTTTTTCCCCTGCTAATTCCTCCTAGGGATTTTTCCTAATTTTTTCTGTTTTTTTCCCTTTTTCTTTCCCGTTTTTCCCCCCTCATTCTTCCACCTCAATTTTTTTCCCCGTTTTTTCTCCTCCACTCTTCCCTCCCCATTTCTGCTTCACAGTTTCCCCCATTTTTTCTCCCAGTTTCTTTTCTTCCCTATTTCTCCCCTCCATTTTTTTTTTCATTTTCCTCCTTTCTTTTCCCTTTCTTCTTTACTCATTTTACATTTTTTCCTTTTTTCCTTTCCCCCTCTTTTCCTTATTTCCCCTTTACCCATTTTATTCTTTTTTTGCTGCTTTTCCCAATTTTTCTTTTCCCTTTTTTCCTTTTAACCCTTCCCCCCTCTTCTTTTTCCCTTTTTTCCCCCTCTTCCTCCCTTCTTCCCCCCTCTTTCCTTTCTTTCTCTTTCCCGAGCACCCTCAGGTGCCTCAGAAATTCCTGGGACACGGATTTTATCCCTGAGCATCCACGAGCAAATGGCAGCTCTGGGACTGGAGGGGATTTCTTTTGCTCTCCATTTTTAATAATTTAATAAAAAAAAAAAAAAAAAGAATGCAATCCAACCAGAGGAGGG
This sequence comes from Sturnus vulgaris, assembly GCF_052056855.1. Lineage (NCBI taxonomy): Eukaryota > Metazoa > Chordata > Aves > Passeriformes > Sturnidae > Sturnus > Sturnus vulgaris. Next base: position 114,221,939 of record NC_142245.1, read on the forward strand.
ATGGAATGGAATTCCATGGGGGAATCTCCATGGCAGAGAGTGGTCTGGGAGCAGAATTCCAGACTGCAACATTTCCTCATCCAATAAATAAATTCAAAAACAGCCCAAAGGTCCCATCCCCTGCGATGTTTCCTGGTGGGATTCCAGATACAGAATCCTCATCCTTACCTTTTCTCCTCCTATCCATGGAAAAACTGCACCATCATGGAGCATCCTGGGAATAAAGCACAGCTCCCAGAGGCCGGAGTGTGGCTTTAGTCCCAGGTTTAAATAGTTCCTGGATCTGATCCCACTTGGATTCCCCTCCCTCAGGCACGTTATTTTCCAATTTTCCTTAATTTTCTTCCTGCTTTCTCTGGCTTTCTCTGTGGCCTGCAGATTGCTGGAGGTCACTTCCAACCAGGACAAACCAGGCTGGAAGCAATTCCAGAGTTTCTTTGGCCTTGGGAGAAAAAAAAAAAAATCCCAAGGGTAAAACTTCCAGAGGTGAGAGTGGGGAAATCCCCCAGGTTCCCTGCGGGCAGCACAGCCCAATCCTGCAGAATCCAGGAGCTCTGGATTCCCTGGCCTGGCAGGCAGGTACAGGTGAGATCCAGGCTGGAAGTGAGGTCCAGGCTGGAAGAAGTGAGGTCCTGGTTGGAGCTGAAGCAGGAAATTAGATTTGGGTTGGAGTTGAGGAAAAGTCAGGATTGGAGGTGACTTTTTGTCCTGGCTGGAAGTGGATCCCAGTTTGGAGGTGAGATCCAGGCTGGAAGGTAAATCCAGGCTGGAGGTAAGGTCCTGGCAGGAGATTAGATTTGGGTTGGAGTTGAGGAAAAGTCAGGATTGGAGGTGACTTTTTGTCTTGGCTGGAAGTGGATCCCAGTTTGGAGGTGAGGCCCAGCTTGGAGGAGGTGCCAAGGCTGGAGGTGAGTTCCCAACTGGAGGTGAAATTCATCTTGGAGGTGAAGTCCAGACTGAAGAAGAGGAAAAGTCCAGTTTGGAGGTGGGATCCCAGTTTGGAGGCTGGAGGGGGGTCCCAGTTTGGAGGTGAAGTCCAAGCTGGAGGTGAGGAAGGATCATCTTGGAGTTTAGACCTGGGCTGTAGGAAAGGTCCAGCCTGGAGGTGAATTCCAGCCTGCAGGGCTCATCTTGGAGCTAAAACCTGGGCTGGAGGTGAGGTCCAGGCAGGTGAAAAAAGGTTAGGGCTGGAGGTGGGGTTCTGACTGGAAATTAGATCTGAGCTGGAGCTGAGGTGAGGTCCTGACTGGAAGTTGGATCCAGGCTGGAAGTTAAGTTAAGTTTAGTTAAGTTGGATCCAGGCTGGAGGTGAGGTCCTGGCAGGAGGTGAGAAAAGGTCCCAGTTTGGAGGTGAGGTCCCAGTTTGGAGGTGAGCAAAGGTCCAGCCTGCAGGTGAGGTGTGATCCTGGTGTGATAACTTCCAAGAACATCTGCAGCAAAGGTTCCCCCACTTCCAGTGATGGGAATTCTCCAATTAAAAAACGTCCTCCTGTCACGGGGGAATCTGAATTTTGGGTGTCTGGAGTTTTGGGGTGCTGGAATTCTGGAGTCTTTGAATTTTTGGGTGTTTCATTTTTAGTCGTTTCATTTTCTGGTGTTTTGGAAAGAAATTCCATGAACTGGTCAGGAGAGCTGAGGAGTGGGAACACAACTGGGACTGCCAGCAAGGATTCTGCTCGTGGGGAGGCAGAATTATCCCAAACTGAGGCATTCCCAGATAAAAAATGGGATCCAATTTTTTTATCTGGCAATGGGATATGGGAATATCTCGTTCCCAGATTAAAATTTCTGGGGATATATCCCAGGGATATATCTGGGAATTTATCCCAGGATAAAATTTACCATATAAAAATTTATCTGGAATAGGAAATGGGATAAAAGTGTGAATTCCACTGCTATCCTAGCTCTGCCTCTGGAATATTTCCCGCTCTGTTTTCCAGCTGACATTCCCATTTTTCCTTTTGGAAAAAACCTTCTGTTCCCACCTCCCACATCATAGAAAACACTAAAACACAGCAATTAACGGGAATAATTTTTTTTTTTCGCTCTCCCTCTCTTCACCCAGGGCTGGAAAAGGAGTTTTCTCAGCCATGAAGCTTGGAAAGACACGCCCGTCCAAGGATGAGCACCGGAAACAAGGTACGGGCATGGAATGATGGGGGATTCCTGGAACTGCAGCAGTGGGACAGGAAGGGCTGCCTGTTCCCTGAGCTCTGCACCCACCCGGGGCTGGAATTGGATCCCTCTGGAAAGGCAGGAGAGGGCAGCGATTGGAAATTCATTGCTGTTTCCATTCAGAGCCGAGGATCGGTTTTCCACCGCGAAGAAAAGCTGGGATGCGCGTTTACAGGAGGGGAAAAGTTTGGATCGTGGTTCTGGGAAAACTTCCCCTGTTTTCCAGCCAAGTTTGAGGATAGGAAAAGGGAATTTTGCCTGGGATGCTGGCATGGGAACTTGGGTTCTCTTCCCAGAATTTGGGTGTCCTTGTGGTTAAAGCCTCCAGCAGGACCACGGGAGAACATCCAGGATGCAGAGGCAGAACAGAGCCGTTGGTGCCATGGAAGTGTCTCCACAGGCTGGATTTATCCTTGGCCATGGAATGGTCCCTGGGGGGTGTGGGCAGTGCTGCATGGATGGGAGGATCCTGATCCCACCTTTCCCAGGAACCTGCAGCTGTCCCACACCTTCCCTGGGCTGGGATTGTGATCCTGACCCTTTGGTTGGAATTCCATCCATCCATCCATCCATTCCATCCATCCATTCCATCCATTCCATCCATTCCATCCATTCCATCCATTCCATCCATTCCATCCATTCCATCCATCCATTCCATCCATTCCATCCATTCCATCCATCCATTCCATCCATTCCATCCATTCCATCCATTCCATCCATTCCATCCATTCCATCCATTCCATCCATTCCATCCATTCCATCCATTCCATCCATTCCATCCATTCCATCCATTCCATCCATTCCATCCATTCCATCCATTCCATCCATCCATCCATCCATTCCATCCATCCATTCCATCCATCCATCCCACTCCATCCATCCCACTCCATCCATTCCATCCATCCATTCCATCCATCCATCCCACTCCATCCATTCCATCCATCCATTCCATCCATCCATCCCACTCCATCCATTCCATCCATCCATTCCATCCATCCATCCCACTCCATCCATTCCATCCATCCATCCATTCCATCCATTCCATCCATTCCATCCATTCCATCCATTCCATCCATTCCATCCATCCATTCCATCCCGCTGGGTAAGGGGTGGGTGGATGTTCCTGCACCCACTGCCAAGCCAGCGCTCCCAGTGTTCCATGGGTGCTTCCCTCCCATCCAGACTCCTCCTTTGGGTCAGATCGAGGATCAGACCTTGGACACTTCCAGGGATGGAGCAGCCACAGCTTCTCTGGGAATTCCAGCCCAGCCCCCTCCCCACCCTGCCAGGGAACAATTCCTGCCCAAGATCCCATCCAGCCCTGCCCTGGGGCACTGGGAGCCATTCCCTGTGTCCTGTCCCTCCAGGCCTTGTCCCCAGTCCCTCTTCAGGCCCTGCCAGGGGCTCTGAGCTCTCCCTGGATCCTTCTCCTCTCCAGGTGAGCACCCCCAGCTCTCCCAGCCTGGCTCCAGAGCAGAGGGGCCCCAGCCCTGCAGCAGCTCTGGGGTCTCCTCTGGGCTCTCTCCATCCTATGCCGACAATCCCGGAGCTGGAGGCAGAAATTCCCAGCTCGTGTGACTCTGGCTCAGTTTTAATCTCCTGGCTGAGTCAAGGACTCCCTTTCCCTGAGGAAAGGAACATTCCAGCAACTTCTTCCAATAGGAACCGAGGGATGTGCCGGTGGGATCTGAGCTCCTGCAGCAGTTTTTCCTTTTGGGAATGATGCATTTCTCCCATTTTTTTCACCCCTCTCTCAAAACCAGGGGATTCGTTGTCCATGCAACATCTCTCAGATCTCCAGCTCTTCCTCAAATGCTTTCAGCCCCTGAACTCGGGGTGTTGCCATTATTCCTTATTTTTCCTTCCCAAAAGCCTCCTCAGGGATTCTACCCGGATAGAATTCCACATCATCCCTTTGATAACCCCTTTTCTGAGCAGGTTGTCCGAGACCCGACCTGGTTCCCATTGTTTTTGTGCTCCCAGCCGAGGGGTTGGATTGGTTTCCCTTCTCCCAGCCTTTAATTATTCACTGATGGAAATTAAAACCGGAGCCATTCCTTTTGTCCCCTTCCCGCAGACGATCCGGCTGTCCTGGAAACAGAAGACCTGGACAGGAAGGCCATGAGATACGGAGCAGGCCTGGAGCCAGACACCATCTCCCTGGCCTCTGTCACCGCTGTCACCACCAATGTCTCCAACAAAAGGTGAGATCCAGGGCTGGGATTGTGCCAGGTGAGGACAGACATCCCAAAAACGCGTGACCCCTGACACAGGGAATGTTGGAAATCATTGGCCCATGGGGCCTGTGGGCTGTTTTTGGGAATATCTGACCTGCAGCAGAAATCATCAGAGTTCTGTGGAGCTTCCCAGGGTTGAAGGAGCACTGAGGGTGACCCTGCTCTTGTGTAGGACATGGAGGGACAGGACACAGGGAATGGCTTCCCACTGCCAGAGAGCAGGGCTGGATGGGATATTGGGCAGGAATTGTTCCCTGGCAGGGGTTGGGATGGAATTCCCAGAGAAGCTGCAGCTGTCCCATCTCTGGAAGTGTCTCAGGCCAGGTTGGAACACCCTGGGATGGTGTCAGGCTCCAGATGATCCTTGAGGTGTTTTCCTACCCGAACCATTCCATGATTCCATGAATTCCATCTGTGGGTTTCTTCTGCCTCTCCCAAGGTCCAAGCCCGACATCAGGATGGAGCCGAGTGCTGGGAGGCCCATGGATTACCAGGTAGGTGACACCTGCTGTGCCCTCAGCGTCACAACCTGGGCCTGGGGACACCCTTTGCAGTCCCAGCTCACTGGGCTTGGAACCAGGGAATCCCAAGAGCTGGAATTTCACTGGTGGAGCCATAAACTCAGAATTAAGTAATGGACTGGGTTTGTTGTGCAGCATGTGAAGCCCAAATTAAGCTCTCCTTGAGGTTTTCTCCATGGAATTTCTCCTTGGAGCAACCTGGGATAGCAGAATGTGTCCCTGCCCCTGGCAGGGAGTGGAATGGAATGAGCTTTAAGGTCTTTTCCAATTCCAATCCATGATCCCATTGTGGTCTCCAGCAGAAGTGAAGATCCCAACGGGGTTGGTCTCTCTTGGTTAAATCCGTTGGATTTTCCGTGTTGTGTGACACGCCCACACCCTGGGGCTGGAAGAACTGGGATTCCTGGAATTTCCTGCATCCCCACCCCCTGCCAGCCCCTCCTCATCTGTGTCCCAGCAGGACCAGCAGGCCCCACTGCACTGGGAATTCCCTTTGGTCAGAGGTTGGGTGGGACTGGTGAAGCCATCCTGGAGCTGCTCCCGGGATTGTGGAAATTTGGGAATTGCTCTCCGCAGGTCAGCATCACCATCATCGAGGCCCGGCAGCTCGTGGGGCTCAACATGGACCCCGTGGTGTGCGTGGAGGTGGGGGAGGAGAAGAAATACACCTCCATGAAGGAATCCACCAATTGTCCTTACTACAACGAGGTGGGTCCGGCCCCGGTGCTGCTCCAACGCCGCCGCGCTACCCCGCCCTCCATCCGCTGATTTCTTTCCTATCTGTGGTTTTTTGGGTTTTGTTTTTTTTTTTTTTTTTGTTAAATTCCTGCGGGAATAAGGTGAAATCTCAAACCACACGCGAGAAGCGAAGCCTTTTCCCTCTGGAATGTTGTGATCAGTGATTCCCAGGTTTCCCGAGGAATCGGCACTTCCGTTGGCTCAGCGGGGGGTGGGTGACCCCGTGCGGGGCCGCCCTGGGCGTTGGGATCACATGGATGCATCCCTGCTGGGCCAGGGGCTGCAGGAGCTCCCCCAGGCAGCCTCGGGTTCTCCAGGGGGGTTCTCAATCCCGATGGATCCCACCCCTCAAGATTCCCCTTTCCCTTCCAGTATTTCGTCTTTGATTTCCACGTCCCCCCCGATGTCATGTTCGACAAGATCATCAAGCTCTCCGTAAGTGACCCCCCCATGGCCTGGTCCTCGTCCTTTCTGGGGGGCTTTGGAAGTAAAAACCTCATTTTTGGGATGGATTTAAGGTCCTTGATGTGAGGTTCCCAATAGGAATTCTCCTCTGCAGATCCTCAGTCTGTTTTCCTGTTCCAACCTTCGTTCCTGGCTCCACACAGTTCCTGCATTCCCTGTGTCCCTTCATGGGTGATTTCTGGTATTCCAGAGCCTTGGAATTCATTTATTTTTGTCGAGAAGAAAAACCTTCCTGAGCCTGCCAGGGAAATTCCTGGGGCATCAGAGCTGTTGTGGAAATCCAGGACTGGGAATGCTGAGAATAAAATTGGGATTTCAGTCCAGCCAAAACCAGGAAGGTGATGGGCAAGACTTCCAGATTCCCAGCCCAATTAATGCACATTAATTAAGATCATCCATATCCATCAGTGCACAGACTGACTGTATAATTTCTCCCAGTTTTCCTCAAATTCTGAGCATTCTAAAGGCTCTTCCCTCAGTTTGCTGTTGCAGTGGCTGGAAAAGGGATCTTGCACCAAAGATTTATTTCTTTGCATTTTTTTGTTCATCCTAAATTTAAACTTCCTGGCAATTCCACTAATCAGGAGGTGCCAATCCCAGGGGGCCTCTTGGTGTCCTTAGAATCCTCCCCAGACCAAGGAAAACTCCTCAGCTCCTTTCCCACCTGGCACTGGACACCTCTGGATTGGCTTTGCAGCTGCAGGGAAAATTCCTGAGTGGTTTTCCCCTCTTGATTTCCAGGTGATCCACTCCAAAAACCTCCTGAGGACCGGGACATTGGTGGGGTCCTTCAAGATGGATGTTGGGACTGTTTATACCCAGCCTGGTACGTGAATGTCGTTTGTAACCATTCCCAGGCTCAGTGGAGCAAAATTCCTGGCAAAGGAGTCAGGCAGGGGCTGGTTTCCTTGGAAAATGCTTTCCCAATTTAGTGTGAATATCCAAGATATAAACAAGTCACCTGGACTGGCCTGTAGGTCGGGGAAGAGCACTTGACACCTCTGGACAAGGGTCTCTATCCCATCCTGGAATTGTGGAATCACAGGATGGTTTGGGTGTGATGGGGCTTGAAAGATAATTTTTTTAATCCCACCCCTGCCATGGGCAGGGACAACTCCCACTGTCCGAGGCTACTCCAAGCCCCATCCAACCTTTCCTTGGACACTCCCAGGGATCCAGGGCCAGCCACAGCTTCTCTGGGAATTCCTTCCCAAGATCCCACCCCAAGCTCCCCTTTCCCACTGGAAGCCATTCCCTGGCTCCTGGCCCTCCAGCCCTTTCCCAAATCCCAGCTCTCCTGGAGCCCCTTGAGGCTCGGGAAGCAGCTCCAAGGATTCCCTGGATCCTTCCCTGATCCTGCTCTCCCAGGTGTCACTGAGATCCCTCCTGGGTGTGCTGTGTCCATCCCTGCCCTGCCAAGGGAGAAGCCCCAGGTGACATTCCCAGGCAGGACATCAACATTCCAGACAGGAATGTCCAGGACTGGGTCCTGCCCTGTATTTCCCTGGAAACGAGACAGAGATGGATTAGAGATCTGATCATCAAGCTCAACCATCCCCAGCGCTGCCAAGGCCACCGCCACCTCCCCACGTCCCCAAGTGCCACATCCACACACCTTTAAACCCCTCCAGGATGGAGACTGGAGACTCCACCCCCCTCCACCTTATCCCGTTGTTCCTCCACCTCCAACACCAGGCTCCCCTTCCCAATGGGATTTTCCAGGGGTTTGCTGGGATCCCTCACACTCGGGGCAGGTCCCACCCCATGGATGGCCGTGTCCTGGTGGCGTTGGCCGTGTCTGGGTTGTGACAAAGGTCCCTGCTGTCCCCTGGGTCGCAGAGCACCAGTTCTACCACAAATGGGCCATCCTGTCCGACCCCGAGGACCTCACGGCCGGCCTCAAGGGCTACCTCAAGTGTGACATCGCCGTGGTGGGCAAAGGGGACAACATCAAGACCCCGCACAAGGCCAACGAGACTGAGGAGGACGACATCGAAGGGTAGGGATCTGCTGGGATCTGCTGGGATCCACCTCTTCCTGGATCCCTCGGGAATGGCTTTCCACCTCTCTTTACCTTGGATGGGATAACAGGATCCAAACCTGGGGCTGGTGGCAAACAGGGAGCCATGACAGCAGAGGGAGCGATCCGGTGCTTTTCCGAGAGGGAATGCGAGGTCCTGGTGCAATCCCAGGTGTTCTCCAGCCCAGAGTTGTCGTTCCTGTGGGGTCAGACCATCAGCTGGTGGTTGAACTCTACAGCAACGCCAGCCTGGTGTCACCCAGACTGATGTCCCCAGTCCTAAACTGGAGCTCCTGATGGGCCCTGGATGGGATTGGGGTGGGATGAGATTGGGATTTCATAACCCCAAGGCAGAGCAAGGAGGAAGTCGGGGTGAAATTTCCCAGGCTGTGTGTGAGGACAGGGCTCCCAAACTTCCCAGAACATCTCAAAGGTCATAGAACAAAAATCAGGAGCTTTAAGGCTTGGTTCCAGCCCCAGAACTTTTCCAACTAATTGAATATTTCCAGTTCAAATCCGTGTCTCAGGCTCTCCCCACATGGAATCATGGAAGGGTTTAGGTTGGAAAAGACCCCTGGGGTTGAGTCCAGCCATTAACAGTCAAAAAACACCAGCACAGCTCTCCCAATTTGCTGGGGTTTGAGGAATCACCTCCAGTACTTTGGGTTTAATTCCATGCTGTAGTGGTGATGTTCTCCTACTTATCCCTAAAAATCCTGGGATGGTTTGTTTTGGAAGGGATCTCCAAGATCACCTTGTTCCAACCCTCCTGCCACGGGCAGGGACATCTTCTACCAGACATGGACAGCTCCAGCAATTCCCAGAATTCCCCTAGAAATATTTTGTACACAGCATTCCCAGGGGCTCAGCTATTCCTGCAGAGGAGGAAAGCCACGTAGCCAAAAAAAAAAAAAAAATAGATGGAGTTTATTTCATCCCCAAAATAATCCTCCGAGCTCCCCTTGATAAGGAAAAAACAACTCTTCCAAAATCCCAATTAATTTAATTTCTGTGGGATGGAGTGGAAGTGGAAGGAGTCGGTGCTCGGAAAATGGAGCAGCTCCTCTTTGGTCTTGTACGGAATGACAAAGGTTGGGAAAGACCTCTGAGATCATCCCACCCAACCTTCAGCCTTCCCACCCCAGCAGCCATTCCCAGCTCCACCCTCTGACATTCCAGGAACCTCCTGCTCCCGGACGGGGTCCCGCCGGAGCGGCAGTGGGCTCGGTTCTACATCAAGATCTACCGCGCCGAGGGGCTGCCGCGGATGAACACCAGCATCATGGCCAACGTCAAGAAAGCCCTCATCGGGGAGAACAAGGACCTGGTGGACCCCTACGTGCAGGTGGCCTTTGCGGGGCAGAAGGTGAGCGGGGAGGTGCCGGGGTGGTTGTTGGAACCCTGGAAGCTGAGTGTGAGGTCAAACCTCCCAGTGCTCTCAGGCTGTCGGGTTTTGTTTTCTTCAACGAGCCAAGCAGCTCAATGGTTGCTACAAAGTTGTTTCTTGCACAAGAGCATCAGTCTTAAAGCAAAAGTGACGGGCGCTAAAGTTCCCGCTAAGTTTTGGTGTAAAGTCCCAATTAGAAGTAGGAGCAAAGCAAAAGCAATGGCAAATGGCCAACATGAAATGGCAAAAATCAAACGGCCAACATGAAATGGCCAAAATCAAATGGCCAAAAGCCCATGGCAAAAAGCCAATGGCCAAAAGCCCATGGCAAAAATCAAGTGGCCAAAATCAAATGGCCAAAAGCCCATGGCCAAAAGCCCATGGCAAAAGCCAAGGCAAAAAGCCAATGGCCAAAAGCCATGGCAAAAATCAAATGGCCAAAAGCCCATGGCAAAAAGCCAATGGCCAAAAGCCCATGGCAAAAATCAAATGGCAAAAGCCAAGGCAAAAAGCCAATGGCCAAAAGCCATTGCAAAAATCAAATGGCAAAAGCCAATGGCACGTCAGGGTGGGCGTGATGTCACCTTATGAAAGTGGAGTCAGTCCTTACACATGATTTACACACATAGTTAAATCTATTCATGTAAATGGTTCTATCAGTTTTTTTCAGAAAGGCAAGCAATGTTCTGCTATTTTTTCCTTATGTCTGGGGCTAAGTTACTGAACTTTAAACTAGGCTTTAGGGCTACTGAAACTAGACTTTAAGGCTTTTTACTCTCTTAAGGCACTTAAAGTATATTCTTACTTAATTAAAACTAAAATTTAGGCTTCTACTTCATGTCAGTGTGGTTTAAAGTATTTTAATTTCTCTAAAGGCTTTAATTCAATCCCTGCATTCTTTTCTCTCTCTGAGGGACTCAGGGAGGTTTCTATTTTATACACTCCAACCAGTGAGGGATAATTTGGGATATCCAACCCTTGTGTGATGTCTGTCCCTTCTCAATTCCCAGGGAAAGACATCCATACAGAAGAGCTGCTACGAGCCCCTCTGGAACGAGCAAATCATCTTCACGGAGATGTTTCCCCCGCTGTGCAGGCGGATCAAGATCCAGATCCGGGACTCAGACAAGGTCAACGACGTGGCCATCGGGACCCACTTCATCGATCTGAGGAAAGTCTCCAACGAAGGGGACAAAGGTAAGGTTGAAGTGGGGGCATTCCTCTGTCGGAGTTCCCAAGGAGTTTTCCGAGCTCCTTCCCAGCCCTGGAATTCCTTGGTGCTCGTTTGGAGAGAGCTTGATGTCCTGAAATGTGAGAGGTTCCTGGTACAACGCCCTGAAAACCTGTCACAAACCTTCAGCCAGTACCTGAAAGCAAAGACACCCCAGAACAATTTGCTCTTCCAAAAATTCCATGGATGGACGAGCATTTGTCAGGCTCCCTATTCCTGCACATGGGGAAAGATGGGAAACCAGACGTGGGATTGGAAAGGGACTAACAGGGGGGATTCTCCTTCCTCAACCCTCAAAATGGGGAATTGCTGAAGATCTGCCCAGTTCCCATCACTGCCTTCTCTGCAAATTTCCCAGAAAAAAAAACCCAGGAGGCTCAGGGGGGACCTTGTGGCTCTGCATAACTCCCTGACAGCAGGGGACAGCCAGGGGGGGAACAGGGACAGGACAAGGGCAAATGGCCTCAGGCTGGGCCAGGGCAGGCTCAGCTTGGACAGCAGCAGCAATTTCTCCATGGAAAGGGTGCTCAGGCCTTGGCAGGGGCTGCCCAGGGAGCTTTGCAGTGCCCATCCCTGGAGGTGTCACCTGGATGTGGCACTCAGAGCTCTGGGCTGGGGACAAGGAGGGGATCAGGCACAGCTTGGGCTGGATGCGCTGGGAGGGCTCTTCCAAGCTGGAATTATCCAGGAATTCCCTGAAAACTCTCCGTGGATGGCAGCAACTGCACTTCCATGGACACACAAGAGCGTGTCCCAGCTTGTGTCACCGCACAGACGCCGGGAAAGCGACGTCAGCCACGAGTGCCAAGCCATTCCCTTTTCCCTTTCCAACCCCTTCACACCTGCCTGTTGGGAAGGATGGATTAGGGAAACTTATAAATATGAGTGCCCAGCAAAAGACTTTGAGAATACGGAAAATATAAGCGAAATAGAAATGAGAGCAATTTTGACTGTGTGGCTGAAAGCAACTGAATGCCTGAAGGCCCCTTTGTTTAGATTATGTTAAATGCTGTGAATACCAAAAAGCAAACAGACATCCTCCCTGGGCATGTCAGGAAGGGTCCCAGAGGAAATTTAGAGAGAAGAAAAGCAGTAAAACATGGTAATATAGTGATTCCTATAGGATGCATGCAAACGTTAAAGAGTTTGTATCTTGTATTAGATTGGTTAGTGGAAATTAGAATATTCAACATAGAAAAAAGATTTATTGTATTATAAATGGGAAAATCTCTTTCTCTCTCTTTCTCTCTCTTTCTCTCTCTTTCTCTCTCTTTCTCTCTCTTTCTCTCTCTTTCTCTCTCTTTCTCTCTCTTTCTCTCTCTTTCTCTCTCTTTCTCTCTCTTTCTCTCTCTTTCTCTCTCTTTCTCTCTCTTTCTCTCTCTTTCTCTCTCTTTCTCTCTCTTTCTCTCTCTTTCTCTCTCTTTCTCTCTCTTTCTCTCTCTTTCTCTCTCTTTCTCTCTCTTTCTCTCTCTTTCTCTCTCTTTCTCTCTCTTTCTCTCTCTTTCTCTCTTCTTTCTCTCTCTTTCTCTCTCTTTCCTCTCTTTCTCTCTCTTTCTCTCTCTTTCTCTCTCTTTCTCTCTCTTTCTCTCTCTTTCTCTCTCTTTCTCTCTCTTTCTCTCTCTTTCCTCTCTCTTTCTCTCTCTTTCTCTCTCTTTCTCTCTCTTTCTCTCTCTTTCTCTCTCTTTCTCTCTCTTTCTCTCTCTTTCTCTCTCTTTCTCTCTCTTTCTCTCTCTTTCTCTCTCTTTCTCTCTCTTTCTCTCTCTTTCTCTCTCTTTCTCTCTCTCTTCTCTCTCTTCTCTCTCTCTCTCTCTTCTCTCTCTTTCTCTCTCTTTCTCCCTCTTTTTCTCCCTCCTTCTCTCTCTTTCTCTCCATCCTGCTCTGATCTGTGGCTGCAGTTCCCAGCAGAGCCTCACATTTACCCACACCCTACAAAACAAACTGCAAACTTCAACACCAGCACACAGAGAGCTCCTGAGTTTGTCCCGACCGTCCCAAGGCAGCGATTCCCTCACCTGCCCGTTCTCCATCCCCTCAGGTTTCCTGCCCACCTTCGGCCCCGCCTGGGTGAACATGTACGGCTCCACCCGTAACTACACGCTGATGGACGAGCACCAGGAGCTCAACGAGGGCCTGGGAGAGGGCGTCTCCTTCCGTGCCCGGCTCCTGCTGGGCCTGGCCGTGGAGATCCTGGACACCACCAACCCCGAGATCAACAGCTCCACCGAGGTGCAGGTGGAGCAGGCCACGGCCGTGGCCGATGTGAGTGCCCCTCGTGACCCCACGAGGCACTTTGGGGGTCTCGGCAATGTTGGATTGTTGCCTTTGGTCTCATAAGTTTTCATCTCGTAGAGCAATGGAAGTCAATCTTGCAGGATTCCGGGTTTTAGGGTCGTTCCAGCGCTCAGTTCCCTTTAGGAGCTCTGGGAATGTCGGAGTGACGTTGTCTGTCTGTCACTGGCACAGCTTTCCCAGAGAAGCTGTGGCTGATCCATCCCTGCAAGTGTCCAAGGCCAGGCTGGAGCCCCCTGGGGTAGAGGAATGTGATCCTGCCTGTGGAACCCGATGATCTTTAAGGTCCCTTCCCACCCAAACCATTCCATGATTTCTGTCCTCTCCTGAGCTTAGGGATGTTTCTGTGTGTGGGAAATACACACGGAGAGTGACTCATCCCCTAATTCCAGCTTTCCCACTCTTATCCTGATGGGTTTCAATCAGAAGCCAGGGATATTGTTTATTCCCCAGCCAGGTGGAATGAAACCACCTGGAAATAGAACCATTCCAATCCCACGGGAGCATCCAGGCTCCTGGATTTGTGTGGTTTGATCAATTCAGTGGCAGTGAACTCATTCTATTTCTGAATTACCCTGAAATCCCCTCCAGGGCAAGGGGTGATGGATCCCAGCACAGTTCAAGGTTATCTTTAATTAAAAGAGATGAAATCTTTAATTTAAAGATTAAAAAAATCTCATTAAGGATTTGCATTAAACATTAAAATTAAAAAAACACAAACCTTAAAAATTTAAAAATATTAGGCTAAACATTAAAAAAAGTTATTAAATGTTTAATTAAACGCTCTGCAGTCCGCCAGGAGATGGGAGACAAAACCCTCCTGGTCCTTTTGGAAATGATATCCCGAGGGATGGACCTGTGTCTCCCTCTGGCCCCGGCCCTCAGCCCTGGGATCTCTTTCTCCTGCAGAACTGCAGCGGGAAGATGGAGGAATTCTTCCTCTTTGGAGCCTTCCTGGAGGCCACCATGATCGACAGGAAGATTGGGGACAAACCCATTAACTTCGAGGTCACCATAGGTTGGTTGCTTTTTGGGTAGTGTGAAGGTGATGAAAATCAGAACCTAAAGTCGGGTTTATTCCCAATTTTCCATTCCAGCTCCTGCTAGAGCAGGTTTGGGGAGCAGGGAACGGCTCTCCCATGGGCATGAGGGATGTATTTTGTATTTTTTGTATTTTGTGCCTGCTGGGCTGTGACCACTGGAGCTGATCCCTCTCCCATCCTGGCTTTGTGCTCCAGAGACACCAGCTCCAGGAGGGAATGCATTCCCAGGGGATTGAGAGGGGACAGCAGCAGGGCATAGACCCCTCTCCCTAATTTCCACCTCCAGGAAGTCAAACCCCAACGTTCTCTGTGATTCCAGCAAAGAAAACTTCTGCCAGCTCAAATTCAACCCCAGAGCTGGGAGTTATAACCCTGTGAATCGATTCCATCTCTTTTTTTTTTTTTTTTTTTCCTTTTCCTTGAGGTAACTATGGCAACCAGGTGGATGGCTCCAGCAAACCCCTCCTGCGGAGGAAGAAAGAGGGAGGGGATGGGGACGAGGAGGAGTCGGAGCTGCTCCAGAATTCCAGTGAGGATGAAGGTGGTGAGGATGGAGAGCTGGTCTCTGTTTCTTCATCCCAGCCCATGAAGCCCCTGGTCACAGACAGGTCAGTGTGTGCCCCTAACCATGGAGAGGTCAGTGTGCCCCCCTGGTCACACACTGGTCAGTGTGCCCCCCTAGTCATGGACAGCTCAGAGTGTCCACCTGGATTTATGTGGTCAGTGTGTCCACTTTGGCACTGGACCACTGTGTGTCCACCTGGTCACAGAGTGGTCAGTGTGTTCATCCAGGCACTGGGTCACTGGGTCCACCTGGATTTGTGTGGTCACTCTGTCCACCTGGTCACAGACAGGTCAATACTCCCCCCTGGTCATGGACAGGTCAGTGTGCCCACCTGGATTTGTGTGGTCAGTGTGTCCACCCTGGATTTGTGTGGCCAGTGTGTCCACCCTGGATTTGTGTGGTCAGTGTGTCCACCTGGATTTGTGTGGTCAGTGTGTCCACCTGGGCACTGGGTCAAGGGGTCCACCTGGATTTGTGTGGTCACTCTGTCCACCTTGGCTCAGACAGGTCAGTTGTCCCCCTAGTTATGGACAGGTCAGTGTGTCCACCCTGGATTTGTGTGGCCAGTGTGTCCATCTGATCATGAGCTGGTCAGTGTGTCCACTTTGTGTGGCACTTGGGGACAGGTCGGTGGTGGCCACAGCAGAATTGAGATCCCAGATGGGAAAACTTCTGGAAAAATCTGCAACTGCATCAGGCAGGAGATTGGGATAAAAGGGCTCAGATCCTCTGCCTGGTGAGGTCTGGATTTGCATACCAAGAACTGGGATAAGGAAGATAATTGGATTTAAAATTATGAGATTTGGCTTAAAGTGGATTTTTATCAAGGTTTAGCAGTAGATTGGTGTGAATTGAATTCACTTTAATTCACTTTGATTAAATCAATTGGGAAAAGAATATCTAGGGAAGATAAGTGTATCCTTGGAATTCCCTCCCTGTTTCCATGAATACCCAGCATAGTTAAGTGTCCCTGGAATTCTCTCCTCTGCTCCTCAGCTCCTCGTCCAGCTGAATCCCAAGGGGAGACGAGAAGTTTGCGATGTTTTGGGGCATCTCCCACCCCTTTTTTCCAAAAATCTCCAGCCTCTGGGAGCTGGGGGCCTCCGGCTCAGCCACGGGGCTCTGCTGACATCTCCTGGTGGGAATATTTGGGAAGAGCTGGAGCAGGATTTGGCTCCTGGTGATTCCAGGTGCAGCAGGATTCCCCTTTCCAGGACAGGTTGGGCAGGGGTTGGAGCAACTGAGAGGTTTTGGAATCCCAGGAATGTTCGGGTGAGATCTTAAAGATCATCCAATTCCAATCCTGACACATCCCACCATCCCAGGGTGCTCCAAGCCCCGTCCAACCCAGCCTTGGACACTCCCAGGGATGGGATTCACCCATCCAACCAGGGCCTAGAATTGGGAATTGGGAAATTTGCCTTGGGAGAAACGGAGCCTCTGTTCTGCAGTGTGAGTTTATTGCTCACACAGCACATTTCCTCAATGGGGATTTTTTCCAATGAAGCAGAGCCGGGATCTCTGGGCTGCTTTAGGAAGTGTGGTTGATTTCTCTTATCTCCTACACAGGCAGGAACGGTGAGTTCATCTCACAGGTCTTCACTGCCTGGCCCAGAAGTCACAGGACTCCTGATTACAAAATCTTTTATGTGTTTATTAGCCAATAAAACACTGCCAGCAGGAATATTTATGTTTCTAACCCAATACTAAGATATTTCATCTCATTGACTCGTACTCCAGTGTGAGCTTTCTCAGCCAATCATATTATGGCACACAAACCTACAGTGCTGCACTCTAAAACTTCTGGTTACTTTTTAAATCACCTTTGTTTTCTCTATATCTTAAAACTTGGAATGCTAAACTTTTCTCTGCATCTTAAAACGCTAAAATTTTCTCTACTTAACACGTCTCTGCTCTAGACTATAAATCCACACTCTTGCTTCTAGCACCTAAGTTTGGAAGTCTTCTCCAAGGTCTCAAATCAAATCCTGTATTTAATTCCAAGCTTTGGCTTATAGGCCTAATGTTTTGAGACTTCCCTGCATTTTGAATTCCAACATTGCAGAACTCAGCTGAAGCCGCCTCCCTCCCATTCCTGAGCTCCTGCATCCCCCCCTTCCCACCACAGCATTGCCTCCCTGGAGGGAGATGGGATGATGGGATGGGATGGGATGGGATAATGCAATGGATGGGATAATGGGATGGGATGGGATAATAGGATGAGATAATAGGATGGGATATGATAGGATAGGATGGGATGGGATATGATAGGATAGGATGGGATGGGATATGATAGGATAGGATGGGATGGGATATGATAGGATAGGATGGGATGGGATGGGATAATGGGATAGGATAGGATGGGATGGGATATGATAGGATAGGATGGGATGGGATGGGATAATGGGATAGGATAGGATGGGATGGGATGGGATAATAGGATGGGATGGGATAATGGGATGGGATAGGATGGGATGGGATAGGATGGGATGGGATAGGATGGGATAATGGGATGGGATAGGATGGGATGGGATAGGATGGGATGGGATAGGATGGGATAATGGGATGGGATAGGATGGGATGGGATAGGATGGGATGGGATAGGATGGGATAGGATGGGATGGGATAGGATGGGATGGGATAGGATAGGATGGGATGATGGGATGGGATAGGATAGGATGGGATGGGATAATAGGATGGGATAGGATGGGATGGGATAATAGGATGGGATAGGATGGGATGGGATAGGATGGGATGGGATATGATGGGATAGGATGGGATGGGATATGATGGGATGGGATAATGGGATGGGATAGGATGGGATGGGATGATAGGATGGGATGGGATGATGGGATGGGATAGGATGGGATAATAGGATAGGATGGGATGGGATGATGGGATGGGATAATGGGATAGGATGGGATGGGATGGGATGATGGGATGGGATGGGAGCTGTTCCAGGCCAGGACTGTCACCCCCACGGAATGTCTCTCCCACCTCCTCTTGCAGGAATTATTTCCACCTGCCCTACCTGGAGAAGAAGCCGTGCATTTACATCCGGAGCTGGTGGCAGGACCAGCGGCGCCGGCTCTACAACGCCAACATCATGGACAAGATCGCCGACAAACTGGTCAGGGGTGGACAGGGGTGGACAGGGAGGGGTGGAGGGATGGGGGGACACAGCTGGGACACACGGGGCTGGCACGAGGCACAGCCACACATCCAGGAGGTGCAAAGCAGGGAGAGACAGCGCCTGGAAAAGGGGAAAATTCCCCAAATTCCAGCGGCTCCTTGAGAATTCTGTGGGTGAGATCCAGATGTTCCCACAAAAGGGAACAGAGGTGCAGAGGCTTTGTCACCTGACCTGGAAGGGTGATGAAGTCACATGGCAGAGTCAGGGAAGGGAAAGCTCCAGGGAGAGCTCAAAGCCCCTTCCAGAGCCTAAAGGAGCTCCAGGAAAGCTGGAGAGGGACTGGGGACAAGCCTGGAGGGACAGGAGAATGGGGAATGGGTACAAACTGGAAAAGGGGAGATTTGGGCGGGATATTGGGATGGAATTCTTCCCTGTGAGGGTGGGGAGGTGCACAGGCTCCAATGGATGGGCTTTGGAACAACCTGGGGTAGTGGAGTTGGAATTCAATGATTCCCACCCAAACCCTTCCGTCATTTTACGATTAAGTCTCAGCTCATTCCCAAGGAGCCTTTGGGAGAGCTCCACACTGGCAGGGTCACAGCAGGATCTGGGAAGGGTCCCCCTGGCAGGTCCCTCCAAGAGGGTTTGGATCTTCCCAACTCCAGCTCATTCCTTGAGGGCACCAGAGCCGTTCCCAGCGCCCAGAGCTGGGTGCCTGGACATGTTCCAGGACAGCAGCCGGGGTTTCCCTGGATGTGGGGTTGGATTAGGGGGGTTCTCCCGGCCCTCCCACCCCTCACGGTGTCCCCGTTGGCGCTGCAGGAGGAGGGGCTCAATGACGTGCAGGAGATGATCAAGACGGAGAAGCCGCACCCGGAGCGCCGGCTCCGAGGGGTCCTGGAGGAGCTGAGCAGCGGCTGCCTGTGAGTGACACGGGGGCAGGGAGGCACCGTGGAAAACCAGGGTCACTTTCCTGGTAATTTTATGAGGTTTAAAAAAAAAAAAAAAAAAAAAAAGACAATAAGAGACAAACAATAAAGCAGAAGGTTATACGGCCGCGTGTTTTCGGCATTCAGCCAAAAGCACACACTAACTCATAAAATTCTTCATTAAATTCATCAACACGTTGCATAGTCATTGATCTTCATGCATTATTCAAAATTATCCCCCCCCCACCCCCGTCCATCCTGTCAATACTCCCTGATAACTGAAGATCAATGAATTCCTTCCCCGAGGTTCTGGTGTCCCTCACTGATAATCCAAGAATGTGAAGAATTTCCTGATTCTCTTTTTTCTTTTTATCATTCTCTGCGTTAGTTACATGAACAAAAGCTTTTTACATCACCATGTTGTAGTCCAAGAAAGACATATTTATCACACTATTATTTCTAAGTTTTGTTAGTAGCAGAACTAAAAGAAACTATATTCATACAGGAAAATTTTCCAACATTATACATACAGCATTCAATTCAGTGTTTGTGAAAAGACAATAATGTGTGCTCATAACAGCACCCTGTGGGTCCCTGCTCCCACTGGGCAAGGCTGGCACTGCCACCTCACCGTGACCGTGTCCTTGGGATGATGGGACAACATTCCCTGATCCTGGCACGATGCCAATGGATTTTTTTTTTTGCCTTGGGCTGGAGCGCGGTGCTTCCATCTGCATCCCAAACACCCCAAAGCAGGAGTGGGAACCTCAATCCCGTGGCCTCCACAGGCTGGTGGCACCTGGTGACACCTCGTGTCCCTTCCTGGCTCTGAGCCCGTGGTGTGAACCGATCTCTGGTTTTGTTGGAAATGGTTGGAAATTTCCTGCCGGCCTTTTCCCACAGGCGCTTCCTGACCTTGGCTGACAAGGACCAGCACCACTCGTCCCGCACGAGGCTGGACCGGGAGAGGCTCAAATCCTGCATGAGGGAACTGGTGAGTGGAGTCCTGTCCCTAAAGGGGCTCCAGGACAGCTGGGGAGGGACTTGGCATGAGGGATGGAGGGACAGGACACAGGGAATGGCTCCCAGTGCCAGAGGGCAGGGCTGGATGGGATCTTGGGCAGGAATTGTTCCCTGGAAGAGTGGCACTTTGGGAATAGTGGAGGAGGATTCCTGAGCTGAGGCTGGAATTTGGTCCATGGGCATGCTGGTTTCCCTGTGGGTTGAGGTTTTTGGGATTTAATTCCGAGCAGAGGAGCCCAGAGCCGGTTGGGGTCTCACTCAAGTCCCAGGTGTCACCTGGGCCTCTGCTGCCTCCCCTCCACCAGACTCTGGAAAGAAATTCAGGACCACAGAGGAGCTGGAAAGGAGAATTTTGGGAACCCCACAGGGCAGATCTGTCCCAGGGACAGAGGTTTGGGGGAGATTTTGGAAATCCCACAGGCAGAGCTGCTCCTAGGACAGAGGTTTGGGGGTGATTTTGGGAACCCCACAGGGCAGAGCTGTCCCAGGGACAGAGGTTTGGGGGTGATTTTGGGAACCCTGGAAGGCTGAGCTGCTCCAGGGACAGAAGTCTGGGGGTGGTGGCCCTGCGCCTTGCCAAGGATGTGCAGCAGAGAGCCAGGAATTTTTGCATTCCACACACTCACACGGAAGCTCCAAGGGTCAGGTGCTGGGTGACAGAAGGACAGGCTCCTTCCTTAAGCCACCCCAAAATTCTCCAAGCTCAGGTGGCACCTCTGTGGTGCCATCTTCTCCTGGGCTGTCTCTGCCCTCTCAGGAGCTCTCCCATACCAAACAAAACAACAAGAGGGTGTCTGAAGGGTTCCACCCCGGCCTGGTGGGATTGAGGCACCTTCCCTTGGTCCGAGCTGTGTCCTGATGTCCTGGCTGTCCCCACAGGAGAACGTGGCCCAGCAGGCCACGGCCCTGCGCTCCCAGGTCAAGAGGAACACCATGAAGGACAAGCTGAAGCTGGTGCAGAATTTCCTGCAGAAGCTGCGGTTCCTGGCGGATGAGGTGGGTGCCTCACGGGCAGAGAGGGCTCTGGTTGGGGCAGCTCGTGGAGACTGAAATCTGGGATGGGATGGGATGGGATGGGATGGGATGGATTCATGGATTCATGAATTCATGGATGGATGGACGGATTCATGGATGGATGGATTCATGAATTCATGGATGGATGGGATGGATGGACGGATTCATGGATGGATGGATGGATGGATGGATTCATGGGTGGATTCATGGATGGATTCATGGATGGTTGGAGGGATGAATCCATGGAGGGAAAGATGGATGGACAGAGGGATGGATCCATGAAGTGAAAGATGGACAGAGAGATGGATGGAGGGAAGGATGGATGGATTCATGGATGGATCCATAGATGGAGGGATTGGATGATGGATGGATGGATGGATGGATGGATGGATGGATGGATGGAGACCTCCAAGGCCAGGAGGTCCCTCTGCAAGGACCTATTCCAGGTCCATGAGCTGCCCCATGATCCCTGTGCACTCCTGGGTGGGAATGAGCCGATGTAAAAGAAGTTTAAGAGTTTCCCAGGCAAGGACAGAGCTGGGTCCTCCCACAGCAGAACTGGAGATGTTTCAGCCAGTCCCAGCCATTGAGGGATCCTGTGGATCTCTGGGAAATCAGGAATTGGAAGGTGACACATCAAATCCCTGACTGGTTTGGGTGGGGAGAGATTTTAAATCCCACCCAGTTCCAACCCCCACACCTCCCAGTGTGCCAGGAATGTCCAGCCTGGCCTTGGGCACTGCCAGGGATCCAGGGGCAGCCACAGCTGCTCTGGGCACCCTGTGCCAGCCCTGCCCACCCTGCCAGGGAACAATTCCTGCCCAAGATCCCATCCAGCCCTGCCCTGGGGCACTGGGAGCCATTCCCTGTGTCCTGTCCCTCCAGGCCTTGTCCCCAGTCCCTCTCCAGCTCTCCTGGAGCCCCTTTAGGCTCTGGAATGATTCCATGACATTTTTCCACTTTAGGACTGGCTCAGAGGGGGCACTTTGCCCTCCCTGGAGCTGCAGCTGTTCCACCTCCTGCTTCCATTCCCCATGGAAGGCTCTGAGCTCCATCCCTGGTTACAGCCAGGCCTTCCTTGGCCCTGACCCAAATTTGGGGTGTGACGACCCCTGTCCAGACTGGGAGCCTTTTCCCTAGGAAGGGATGAAGGAATGGCTGCTGCCCTCCCCTCCCCAAGGCCACTGAAGGAGCAGAGAAGGAAAACTTTGTTTTCTATGCCCAAATTTATATTTTTTTAAACTTTAACCAACATAAATCCCAGTTCCTTTCCTGACGAGCTTAGCTCTGAGCAGCTTTTTATGAGTGGGAATCTCAAAACAATTCCAGCGCCCCAGCGTGGCAGCAGGCACGTCCATCTTCCATGGAATCTGCTGGATTTGCCTCCAGCAGGTCTCCAGCCCCACCAGCGCCTCAGTGGGCAGAGCTGGGGCACTGACAGGGCTCTCCTGTGGCATTCCCAGCCCCAGCACACCATTCCCGACGTTTTCATCTGGATGATGAGCAACAACAAGCGCATCGCCTACGCCCGCATCCCTTCCAAGGACATCCTGTACTCCATCGTGGACGAGGAGATGGGCAAGGACTGCGCCAAAGTGAAGACGGTTTTCCTCAAGGTGAGGATCCCTCTGTCCCAGGGGAGCTGCAGAAAAGAGGAGGGAATGTGGGAGATGAGCATGAGAGTCTTGTATCCATTTTTTTTTTTCTGGGGTTTGAATATTGGAAAACTCTGGTGGTAGGGGTGGAAATCTGCTCCTAGGGAGGGTGAAGCACTGACCTTACCCAGCCTGGTATGTGGGAACTGTTTGGAAAGAGAGAGGGATGTTTGATCCAGCTGGAAATCCAGGGAATTTCCAGCTTAAGAAAAGGAAAACCACAGTGGGAAGAAGACAGATAAGAGCCAGAGCAGTGTCATGATCCCAAAGGATCCTTGGATTTAAGGAACAGCAGGGGTCGGGTGCTTCAAGAAGGGTCAGTCCATATTCCCAATATCCGTGTGAACTCTTCCATTGCTCAGCTGCCCGGGAAGAGGGGGTTTGGCCCCGCTGGCTGGACAGTCCAGGCCAAGATGGAGATCTACCTGTGGCTGGGCCTCAACAAGCAGCGCAAGGACTTCCTGAGCGGCCTCCCCTGTGGGTTCGAGGAGAAGAAAGTCCCCCGAGGCCAAAACCTGCCCTCCTTCCCACCCATCAGCCTCTTGTACACCAGTAAGGAGTTCCCATGGGATTGGGCACGGAGAGGGAGGAGGGAGGGAGCCTGGCTGGATACCCCCCGGTCTAAGCACTTCCAGGAGATAAGGGGAAAATGATTCTGGTTGTCCCAGGAGAGCTCGGAGGTTGGGAATTGTGTCCCCTCCTATCCCAACCCTATTCAGAGTTGTCGTTGTGCACACGACCAGCAGGATGCCAAGGAAATCTGTATCCATTCAGGATTCACGCTTTGAGTTGAGATCCTTTACCCATGAGCAAAACCAGGCTCCTGAGACATCCCTGGGATGGGCTCTGTCTTGGTTTGAAAGACAGGTGTCTGCTAAGGAAGGCAGGAGCCTCTCTTGAAATGGAAAATGCAAACCTCCTCCCTCCAAATTATTATGATTTTGAAATTAAGGAGCTCTCAGGCAAAGATATGGGAAGAGGAATAACAGGTTTTTTACTAGGAAAATTAAAATAAAAAATACAGTAATACAAACACAAAGAAATCCAAAACACTGCCAGAGTCAGAATCCAAGCTGACCCCCCATCAGATGTGACAGATGTGGTTCTGCTGGAGCAGGGCTCCTGCACAAGGTGCAGTTTTCCTCCAAAGCTGCAGGGATGATGTGCAAGGCTCTGGTTTTCCTCTGGGATCCAGTGGGAAAAGGCTGCTCTGCTGTTCCCAATCTCCCCTTTGATCTGGGTAGGAAATGCTCGGCTCCTGCCCTGGCTGGAGCATCTCCCAATGGGATGATGGAATTTGATCAGCCCTGCCCTGGGACTGCATGGCCATGGACAGGAGAGATCTCCTGGAGGGAGGATGGGCTGTGGGCAAGATAAAGAACCCTGCAACAGCTGGGTGAACAGCTGGAACATGGACAGCAGAGATCCCCACAGAGATCAGGATCACTGCAACAGCTGGGTGAACAGCTGGAACATGAACAGCAGAGATCCCCACAGAGATCAGGATCACTGCAACAGCTGGGTGAACAGCTGGAACATGGACAGCAGAGATCCCCACAGAGATCAGGATCACTGCCACAGCTGGGTGAACAGCTGGAACATGAACAGCAGAGATCCCCACAGAGATCAGGATCACTGCCACAGCTGGGTGAACAGCTGGAACATGAACAGCAGAGATCCCCACAGAGATCAGGATCGCTGCCCCAGCTGCTGGAACAGCTGGTAACAGAATACACACTGCTGCTCACATCCTGCTTTGCAAGCCAAGACAGGTTCACAGAGAGTCATCCCAAGCCATCCCCATCCCTTTCCCTCCCTCTTCCAGAGAAACAGGTGTTCCAGCTGCGAGCCCACATGTACCAAGCCAGGAGTTTGTTCGCAGCCGACAGCAGCGGCCTCTCGGATCCCTTCGCGCGGGTCTTCTTCATCTCCCAGAGCCAGTGCACCGAGGTGAACATGCCCGGGATGCAGGGGTGGAGGGATGGTGACCCCACAGGTTCTGTATTCTCCCGTGGCACAAATCCCATGAACAAGGATTAGGCTGATCCTGGGTTCCTGTGGTGGGAGAGCAGCTCTGGAACTGGAACTGGAACTTTTCCAGATCTCTCCTCAGGAGCTCATTCCCAAAATATCTCCCACACCCTGGTGACTGAGATTTCCTGCAATTCCCCGGGATTCCCCGGGATTCCCGGGATTCTTTGTGATTCCCTGTGATTCTCTGACGGTTTAGGCAGAACTGGGTAATGTTAAAGTGATTATTCAGTCTTCCCTTCCCTGTCCAAGGGTTGCCAAGCCTTAGGAAGCCTGGACACTGGGAATAATCCAGCTCTGCTCATCTGCTATTGGATTCTTTTCCTCAGAAGAATCTCTGGAAGAATCCAAATGCCTCCCTGACCCAAAAAATGCACAGCAGCCCCACCTGCCACCCTTTCCCAGGATCCTGGTCCGTTCCTGGAGCAGTAGGAATCTTTCCCATTTTCCCAGGTTCTCAACGAGACCCTTTGCCCAACCTGGGACCAGCTCCTGGTGTTTGACAACGTGGAGCTGTACGGGGAAGCTCACGAGATGAGGGATGACCCCCCCATCATCGTCATCGAGATCTACGACCAGGACACCGTGGTAAGAAAATCCCACACGGAATTGTGCATGGTTTGGATGCTGGGATCTCTCCAGATTTGGAGGTGGAGGATTTGGGGAGCTTTTTTCTCCTGATCCTTGGAAAATGGTCCCTCTGCATCTCCCATGGAGCCTCTGGGGCTCATAAATCTCGGATGTGACTGGATGTATCTTATTTTGGGAGAGGGAAGAAAGAGGCTGTGGCCAAGGAGCCTTTCCATTTGGGAAAACTGCTCATCCCCGCCCTCCTTGCTGTCCCAACCTTCAGCTATCCCAAACCTCCTTCAAGGAGTCATGACTGAAAGTTTTCCCCAGAGCTTTGGTGTCCCAAGACCAGAGCGCTGATCCCATTCCTGTTCTGACCATGATGGGGAGAACTGCAGGGCTAATCTTGGAATTCCTATGTTGGATCCCCAAGGGCTCTGGGGAGAACCACAGGGTTAATTTTGGAATTCCCATGTTGGATCCTCAACCCCAAGTGCTCCTGGGGATAACCATGGGGCTAATTTTGGAATTCCAGTGTTGGATCCCTCAACCCCAAATGCTCCTGGGGAGAACCACAGGGTTAGTTTTGGAATTCCCATGTTGGATCCTTAACCCCAAATGCTTCTGGGGAGAATCACGAGTGCTCCTGGGGAGAACCATGGGGCTAATTTTGGAATTCTCATGTTGGATCCCCAATCCCAAGTACTCCTAGGGAGAACCACGGGGTAATTTTGGAATTTCCATGTTGGATCCCCAAGTCCAAGTGCTTCTGGGAAGAACCACGGGGCTAATTTTGGCATTTCCATGTTGGATCCTCCACCTCAAAGGCTCTTGGAAAGAACCACAGGGCTAACTTTGGAATTCCAGTGCTGGATCCCCCAACCCCAAGGGCTCTGGGGAGAACCACAGGACTAATTTTGGAATTCCAGTGCTGGATCCCCCACCCCAAGTGCTCTTAGGACGAACCACGGGGCTAACATTGGAATTCCCGTGTTGCATTCCCAACTCCAAGGGCTCTTTCCGTAGGGAAAAGCCGATTTCATGGGCCGGACGTTCGCCAAGCCGGTGGTGAAGATGTCGGATGAGCAGTACTGCCCCCCACGATTCCCACCACAGCTGGAGTATTACCAGATCTACCGCGGCAACGCCACGGCTGGGGACCTGCTGGCCGCCTTCGAGCTGCTCCAGGTGCCAGCTGGACAAAGGGATGGGAAGAATGGATGCAGGGTTGGAAGGGAGAAGGGATTAATTCATGGAGAATTGGGTAACTGGGGATAACTGGGAATAACAGCCCCTTCACCTGGTCATCGGTCTGCTGACGCCTTAAAGTTTCTCTTGGATGGATCAACCACTTGTTGTTCATCAAAGACACCTGGAAGTGTCCAAGGTCAGGTTGGATGGGGCTTGGAGCAGCCTGGAAAGGTGGAAGGTGAATTCCAGGGTTGGAATTCAATGGTCTTTAAAGTCCCTCCCAGCCCAAACCATCCCACGATTCACAGTCCAGGGCAATGCCAAAGTTAAATTCTTCCACTTTTGCACCTCGTGTTTTATCCACTGAAATGCTTTTGCTATTGGGTTTATTGCTCACACAGCACATTTCCTCAATGGGGATTTTTTCCAATGAAGCAGAGCCGGGATCTCTGGGCTGCTTTAGGAAGTGTGGTTGATTTCTCTTATCTCCTACACAGGCAGGAACGGTGAGTTCATCTCACAGATCTTCACTGCCTGGCCCAGAAATCACAGGACTCCTGATTACAAAATCTTTTATGTGTTTATTAGCCAATAAAACACTGCCAGCAGGAATATTTATGTTTCTAACCCAATACTAAGATATTTCATCTCATTGTCTCACACTCCAGTGTGAGCTTTCTCAGCCAATCATATTATGGCACACAAACCTACAGTGCTGCACCCTAAAACTTCTGGTTACTTTTTAAATCACCTTAAGTATCTTAAAACTTTCATTGCTAAACTTTTCTCTACTTAACATGTCTCTGCTCTAGACTATAAATCCACACTCTTGCTTCTAGCACCTAAGTTTGGAAGTCTTCTCCAAGGTCTCAAATCAAATCCTGTGTTTAATTCAAAGCTTTGGCTTACAGGTCTAATGTTTTGAGATTTCCCTCCGTTTTGAATTCCAACATTTTCCCCAACTCCTTTTTCTGCCAGGGCAGGTGCTCGTCCAAGTGCTTTTTCTCCCAGTTTTCCTTGGACTAGGGAAATGGCTCACATGGGATATTTGATCTTTCCCAAGACCTGGTCTGAAAACGGGACCTTAAACCTGCTCCTGAGCTGAGTTCTTGATCACATCTCCATTCCCTCACACACAGCCCCAGCACATGCAATTCCAGGATGGAACAGCCCTGGGATGGGCTACACTGGTGGGCTGAGAAGTTTGGATTGCTCCAGGCACTGGTCTGTGTGGAAGGACAGGAATTCCCTGCACTTTCTGTTCCTGTGTTTTCCTCTTCCCAAAGCAGCTGCCCTGGGCTCTCAGCCCTCTGAGACACCCCAGATCCAACCACTGGCACCAGTTCCAGCTGAGACACAGCCCAGCTCCCTCTGGAATTCATCCCTGCCCATGGCAGGGGTTGCAACGAGTTGATCTTCGATCTCCTTCCAACCCAAACAGATCTGTGATTCCACAATCCTGTGAGAAGGACCAAAAGCTGCTTCCCAGCAGCTCAGAGGAGCAGATCCCAATCCGTGATCCATCTCTTCCAGATCGGCCCCGGGGGTAAATCAGACCTGCCCCCAATCGATGGCCCCACGGAGCTGGACCGAGGTCCCATCCTGCCCGTGCCTCTGGGAATTCGGCCGGTGCTGAGCAGATACAGAGTGGAGGTAACCAATGTCCCTGTGGGGCTTTGCCTGGGGCAGGAGAGCATCTCCAAAGGTGTTGGGAAGGCAGGAGGGAACCGGGAGTCAAGGATCTGTCCATGGTGGCCAGACTGGGAGCCAGGCTGCTGCATCCCTAAAAAAAAACAGGGAATTGGATCATTCCTTGCTGACAAATCTGGGCAGGACAGCGAGTGAGCAGCACCCAGGCTGAGATGCAGCTTAAGGAACATTAGGGATGGACACAGAGCTGGATCATCTGTTCCCAAAGCAATCCCATAGCTCAGCTGTATCCCATCAGCCTCAGGCAATGAGGATGGGATGCCTCTCATGTATCCATGGATATCTAAAGGGGGATTTTGTATCCAAAATAGTGTGGGCACAACCCAGGGCAGTGCCTGTCCCCTGTGCTGGCACTGCTGGGGCACCTCCAGTGCTGGGGGCAGCTCTGGGCCCCTCCTGACAGGAGAGCCCTGGAGGGGCTGGAGGTGTCCAGGGAAGGGAACGGAGCTGGGCAGGGGCTGGAGCCCCAGGAGAGGCTGAGGGAGCTGGGAAAGGGGCTCAGCCTGGAGAAAAGGAGGCTCAGGGGGGACCTTGTGGCTCTGCACAACTCCCTGACAGCAGGGGACAGCCAGGGGGGGAACAGGGACAGGACAAGGGCAAATGGCCTCAGGCTGGGCCAGGGCAGGCTCAGCTTGGACAGCAGCAGCAATTTCTCCATGGAAAGGGTGCTCAGGCCTTGGCAGGGGCTGCCCAGGGAGCTTTGCAGTGCCCATCCCTGGAGGTGTCACCTGGATGTGGCACTCAGAGCTCTGGGCTGGGGACAAGGAGTGGGGACTGGTGACAGGCTGGACTCGATGATCCTGGAGGGCTTTGCCAAATGATTCCTTGGTGCCATGGATGTGTCCCATGAGGCCCCCTGCCCTTGGAGGTCCTGGTGGACATCCATGACCCAGGCAATGCCCACAGGGATGTTCAGGGCACACCTCAGCCCCGGGTGCAGGTGTCTCTGCTCAGGTGAGGTGTCACTGGCCAAGTCTCCAAAGGGATTTTGGCTCCTGCTTCTCCACACATTTCCATGGTGATAAATGAGCTGTGTTCCTCATAATTTTAATAGAGCCGTGTGCACTGAGGAGGTGGGGAAAATCTCTGTTTTGGGGGATTTTTGGATGGTAGCAGTGTGTTATCCCAGGTAGGGACAGAGAAGTTTTCCCAGTGACGCCGATTCCACTGGGATAAAGCGATGGCAGCACTGGATCCAGAGCCACCACAGAGGGACAGAGCTGCTCTGTGGATTCCCAGGGCAGGAAAAGGCCAGGAAGGGAGAAAAGCAGGAAAATGGGTGTTGAGAGCAGCAGACTTTGGGCTGCAGGGTGTCAGGAGGAGATAGGTCAGGGATCCACCACTGCCCTGGGATGACATCGGCAGTGGGATCCATTTCCATGGAGAATCAGCTCCCAGGGATCGTTCCTCTCACATTCAAATGCTCCCTTTTCCTCCTCCTCCTGCCCTAGATCTTATTCTGGGGGCTCAGGGACCTGAAGAGAGTGAACCTGGCCCAGGTGGACCGGCCCCGTGTGGACATCGAGTGTGCCGGGAAGGGCGTCCAGTCTGCCCTGATCCAGAACTACAAGAAAAACCCCAACTTCAGCACTTTGGTCAAGTGGTTCGAGGTGGTGAGTGCAGCCCCTTCCCTCTGATCCCTCAGCTGGAACCCGGAATTTGTGGAGCCCACCACGGCTCCGAAGCCTTTACTCCAGTTTTCCCAAAGCAATGGAGCACATGGACACCATTCCTTTACCTGAGGGCTCCCAAGGCACAATTTGAGGGAGCAGCTCTGGACTTCTTCCTCCAGCATGATCCCAGTTCTGGTCCCTGCTGCCCTTCCCACCATGATCCCAATCCCTGCTGCCCTTCCCACCATGATCCCATTCCTAATCCCTACTCCCCTTCCCACCATGATCCCATTCCCAATCCCTCCTGCCCTTCCCACCAGATCCCGTTCCCAATCCCTGCTGCCCTTCCCACCATGATCCCATTCCTAATCCCTACTGCCCCTTCCCACCATGATCCCATTCCTAATCCCTACTGCCCCTTCCCACCATGATCCCATTCCTAATCCCTTCCCACCATGATCCCATTCCTAATCCCTACTGCCCCTTCCCACCATGATCCCATTCCTAATCCCTTCCCACCATGATCCCATTCCTAATCCCTACTGTCCCTTCCCACCATGATCCCATTCCCAATCCCTACTGTCCCTTCCCACCATGATCCCATTCCTAATCCCTACTGTCCCTTCCCATCATGATCCCATTCCTAATCCCCTTCTCCCCTTCCCACCATGATCCCATTCCTAATCCCTCCTGCCCTTCCCAGCATGATCCCATTCCTAATCCCTTCCCACCATGATCCCATTCCTAATCCCTTCCCACCATGATCCCATTCCCAATCCCTTCTCCCCTTCCCACCATGATCCTGTTCCCAATCCCTGCTGCCCTTCCCACCATGATCCCATTCCTAATCCCCTTCTCCCCTTCCCACCATGATCCCATTCCTAATCCCCTTCTCCTCTTCCCACCATGATCCCATTCCCAATCCCTTCTGCCCTTCCCACCATGATCCCGTTCCTAATCCCTCCTGCCCTTCCCACCATGATCCCATTCCCAATCCCTACTGCCCCTTCCCATCATGATCCCATTCCCAATCCCTACTCCCCACCATGATCCCATTCCCAATCCCTACTGCCCCTTCCCACCATGATCCCATTCCCAATCCCTACTCCCCACCATGATCCCATTCCTAATCCCTGCTCCCCTCCCCACCATGATCCCATTCCTAATCCCCTGCTGCCCTTCCCACCATGATCCCGTTCCCAATCCCTGCTGCCCTTCCCACCATGATCCCGTTCCCAATCCCTGCTGCCCTTCCCACCATGATCCCATTCCCAATCCCTACTGCCCTTCCCACCATGATCCCGTTCCCAATCCCTTCTCCCCTTCCCACCATGATCCCATTCCCAATCCCTTCTGCCCTTCCCACCATGATCCCATTCCCAATCCCTGCTGCCCTTCCCACCACGATCCCATCCCTAATCCCTTCCCAACCCCCAAACCATTCACTCCCAGCCCTTGACGCCCACCCCTCCTCTGCTTCCCAGGACCTCCCTGAGAACGAGCTGCTGCACCCTCCCCTGAACATCCGCGTGGTGGATTGCCGCGCCTTCGGCCGCTACACCCTGGTGGGCTCCCACACCGTCAGCTCCCTGCGCAGGTTCATCTACCGCCCACCCGACAAGACAGCCCAGCACTGGAACACGGCAGGTACCAGGGCTGGGGCACGGGGAGCTCGAGTGTCCACTTGTGTCCCCTTCTGGTTTAGGAAGGAGGTTGAGACGCTTGAGAGGAGGAAACGAGGAGGGGAGGGGCTGGGAACACAAACCCTGTGAGGAACGGCTGAGGGAGCTGGGGGTGTTCAGCCTGGAGAAAAGGAGATTCAGGGGTGACCTTGTCACTCTCTACAGCTCCCTGAAAAGTGGTTGTGTCAGGTGGGGTTGGTCTCTTTCTCCAGGCAGCACTGACAGAATCAGAGGACACAGTCTCAAGTTGCACCAAGAGAAATATAGGTTGGATATTAGGAAGAAGTTTTTCAGGGAAAGAATAATAAAGTACTGGAATGGTCTGCCCAGGGAGGTGGTGGAGTCACCATCCCTGGGTGTGTTTAGAAAAAGACTGGATGCCGTGGTCTAGTTGAGGTGTTAGGGCATGGGTTGGACTTGGTGGTCGTGGAGATCTCTTCCAACCCAGTGATTCTGTGATTCTGTGATCTCTGGGGAGAAGAGGGAGGTGGGATGGGCTGTGAGGACCATGAGAATGTTGGCTAACCCACAGAACCTCTGGGTTTGGGTCCAGCCTTATCCAGAACTCCGAGAAAAACCCCAATTTCAGCACTTTGGTGGTTCCAAGTGGTGAATCTCCTCTTCCCTCCAAGCCCTCAGCTGGAGCCCAGGATTCCTGCAGCCCAAACCGTGGCTCTGAGCCATTTCCTGTGGTTTCCTCACAGGCATGAGGAGCCACAGGGTACAACCCATGACTTCCTGTTGATTTTTTGATCCGTGCATCTTGCCTGCTCCTCCAATTCCTGTAAGACAAGAAAGGTTCAACTCCAACATCTCTGCAGCTTCAGGACTCGAGTGCCCAAATGTTCCTCAGGACTGGGACAGGATTTGGCCACACTCTGCCCGTGGTGGCTGTGAAGAGCAGAGGTCCAGGCCCCTCTCAATCCCAACCACCCCAATCCATCAGCATCCACAGCAAAACCCACCCCAGACCCACTTCCCACCCATCCCAGCAGCTGAGGGCTTGGGAGCCATGGGAATTACTCCTCTCCTCCCAGCTTTGGGGCTGGAGGCTGGGCGAGATTCCCAAAGACACCTCTGGTTCCATCCACCTGGGCCAGGGGTTGTGTCTGAGCCAAGGGAAGCTTTCAGGGCAATCTTCTCTGTCTCTTCTCCTCTGAATATTTCCTGCTTATCCTCCACCTTCCTTTGCTCCACGTGGGACTTTGCTCCTAAAATGCTGAAGGCTCAGTGCTCATTTCCACTGCTCCATAAAAGGTGGTCCCACAGCACTCCTAAATCCAGTAGGATCTCACCTGAGCTCTCAGTTTCCAGCCTAAATCCTGTGGGATCTCACCTGAGCTCTCAGTTTCTCGACTCAATCCTATAGGATTTCACCTGAACTCTCAGTTTCTGGCCTCAATCCTGTAGAATCTCACCTAAGCTCAGTTTCTCGTCTGAATCCTGTAGGATCTCACCTGAAGTCTCCATTTCTGGCCTCAGTCCTGTAGGATTTCAACTTAACTCTCAACTTCTCACCTGAATCCTGTCGGATCTCACCTGAACTGTTGGTTTCTCCTCTCCACTGTCCCTCTCCCCTGTTCTTTCTCCTTTTCTGTCCTCTCTCCAGCCAAACACCTCAACGGGTACCTGGCCATGACCAGCAGGGCCCATCGCTCTCGCCCCACAGGGGAGATCGTTGTCAACATGGAACCCGAGGTTCCCATCAAGAAGATGGACACGATGGTGAAGCTGGAAGCTGTGAGTATCCGTGTGGCAGCACCTCTTTCCTCACGGAATTGCCGATTTCTGAGGGATTTCAGCCTGAATTGGGCAGGCAGCGTGTCCCAGGGGTGTCAGGTTGTGTCACACTGAATGTGCCTGTGCCCGTTTTTGTGCCCAGGATGGGAATTTCAAACTCTTCCTCCCACCCTTCTGCTCCAGATCTTCCTCCACAAAAACAGATTCCTGTCAAGTTTCTCCAAGGGCTCGAGCCCCTCTGCTCTGGAGCCAGGCTGGGAATGTCCAACTGGAGAAGGGAAGGATCCAGGGAGAGTTCAGAACCCCTTGCAGGGCCTGAAGGGGCTCCAGGAGAGCTGGAGAGGGACTGGGGACAAGGCCTGGAGGGACAGGACACAGGGAATGGCTTTAAGCTGGAAAAGGGTAGATTTAGATGGGATATTGGGAAGGAATTCCTGATAGTGTGGATGGGGAGGTGTGGTCACTGCACTGCAAAGAGAGAGAAAGGACAGCAACACACACGGAGCTCTTTGGGGAAAAAAGGCCAATTTATTGTACAGACAGCCCAGATTTAAAGTGTGTCAGTGCAGCCAGGACAGGACAGGAGCTCATTGGACAATTGGGACAAACATCCTTGGGACAGCACCTCAGGATGTGTCCCACGGGAAAGACACCAGGGGTTAATGTTGATGATGAATTCCTTTCTGTTTTTTACCAAGTTATCATTCTGGGAGACTCCTCCCTTAACTGAAGCTGCAGTCAGCTTGTCAGCCTGGGAATGGAGCTGAGAGTCAGGAGAAATCCAGGCCTGAAAGGAATTGCCAAGCTGCAATTTCCTAGCTCTCTAAATGTGTGTGTCCACAGGGAGGGGCTGGGCTGGAATTCCCAGAGCAGCTGTGGCTGCCCCTGGATCCATGGCAGTGTCCAAGGCCAGGCTGGACATTGAGGCTTGGAGCCACCTGGGATAATGGGAGGTGTCCCTGGCATGGCAGGGGATGGAATGAGATGAGCTTTAAGCTTTAAACCATGCTGGGACTGACGATTTGCACTCAGCTGAGGGTGTGTCCTTAACCTGCTCTCCCTCTCCCTGTTCCCTTCCATCCTGGGTGGCAGAATTCCGACGCCGTGGTGAAGGTGGATGTGGTAAGTGATGGATCTTCTCCTCGTCCCTGCTCCCTCTTCCAGCCCTTCCAGGCCACTTTCAATGGACCAGACACCATCCCCAGCCCAAGCCCGGCAGGGACATCACCCCTCTGTCCCACGACAGGGACACTGCAGCGCTGTCCCCTCAAGGGATGTGGCAGTGGCCGCATTCCTGCAGTTTGGGAAGCTCTTTTGGGCCAGGATTTCTCATCCCAGCTGTCCCAGGAGGAGCCAGACAGGGATGTGGGAGGGATGCTGGGTATTCCCACCACAGCCAGGTGCCAGGTGGGAAAGGTTCCCTTGCCCCACCAAGTGGACCCAGGGTGCTTTGCTGAGCACAGTTTGACTCTTGGCACGGAAGATTCCAGAGATGTAGCCTGGGAAATGCACAGATAAATAGGATGGTGTCAACGTGGGGGTGTCACGGGACTGCCCCATCTCTGGAAGCATCCAAGGCCAGGTTAGATGGGACTTGGAACAACCTGGAACAGTGGGAGGCATCAGGATTGGAACTGGGTGAGCTTCAAAGTCCCTTCCCACCCAAATCATTCCGTGATTCCAGCACTGCCTCCACAGCCTTGGTCAGCCTTGGCCTCTGTGCCTCAGTGTCTGAGGCTGTAAAAGGGAGAAAGTTCATGAGGCCCCCGAGCCTGGGGGGTTCTCCCTCCTCAGGTGCTTCACCCCCCACCTTTGTACTTCCAGAAACCATTGCCTTTCACCTGATCCCTCTCCTTCCCTGTCTGTGCTTCCCTTGTCCCTTCAGACCGAGGAAGAGAAGGAGAAAAAGAAGAAGAAGAAGAAAGGAGGAGGAGGAGGAGGAGGTGGGGAGGAAGTGGAGGAGGAGGAGCCGGACGAGAGCATGTTGGACTGGTGGTCCAAGTACTTTGCTTCCATTGAGACCATGAAGGAGGTGAGGTGATGAAGGGTGAGGGGTACCCAGGGCTGACTGTTCCCTTCCTGCGAGGTCTCCCCTAATTCCAGCTCCTTCCAAAGCCTTGGGGCTGTGTTCATCCCATGGAATCCCAAAATTGTTCAGGCTGCAAAAGCCCTCAGAGACCGTGGAGTCCAACCATTCCCAGGCACTGCCACGGCCACCACTGCCCCATGTCCCCAAGTGTCACATCCACAGGGCTTCAAATCCCTCCAGATTCAAACCCCACCCTTGCCCCGGGCAGCTTTTCCAGGAAAACATTGTTCCTAACATCCAGTGGCTTCCTTTCTCCCCAGCAACTCCGGCAGCAGGAAGCAGCCGCGGCAGAGGCGGAGGAGAAGGAAGAGATGGAGATTGGAGAGGGTAAGGTGGGAGTGAGAGAGGGAAGAGGGCAGGGAAAGGTGGGGCCAGGATTCCTCTTGGTGCCTGGACATCCCTTTGGGAATCTGCTGCAGCTCTCCAGGCACTCCCAGTGTGGTTTTTCCCAAAAAAAAAAGGGTCGATTTTTGTGGGTTTTTCCCCTGCATGTTAAAATCTTTGTCTGCTCTCCTTAAACAGGCAGTGAAGACAAATACACAATTTAGGGCAAGTTCTCTCACCTAATTTATCAATTTATATCATTTTATATATTACTTTCACTTATTATCATTTAAAAAACTTACGAATGAATGATGCCCTAAATGTGTTTTTCTCTGGAGGAAGTCGGGTCCATAGGTCAGGTGGGCTTCTGACCTTGCCTAAATTTAGGGGAGACTAATTTTGTCCCCAAAATGATGCCATCCAGGAATCCTGGGACTGGTTTTTCAAGGGTGACTTTGTCCATCTGGCCATGCCACCAGCAGGGCTGGGAGGTGTATCCCTGAGGAATTCCACCCTTGCTCTCCTAATGCCCCATGTCCCCATGGCAGGGGGGCATTATTGTGATGGAAAATCCTTCAGCTGAGTAAAATTCTGGTTTCTTTTGGAAGTTTAATTTTTATATCCCAGGGAAAATGAGGTCTTGTCTTGCTGAGCTTGGAGACAACTCTGAGCAGGTTTTTCTGGGCTTGCACTTGTGTCCCCCTTGGTTTTCTTTGTGTCTCTTTAGAATGATCCATTTCCCTTGGCTCTCCCATTCCCTTTCCTCATCCATGTGAAGTTTTTCCATCTCCCCCATCACTGGATTGTGTCCAGCCCTCATGAAAGCTGGCAGAGGCACCAAGGGACAGGGATTGCAGATTGGAGAGGAGTTTCCTTTGAATCCACCTTTTCCAGCAGCCACTTCCCCACTCTCTGTGGCTGGTGGTTGCTCCAAATGAGACTCTGGTGATCTGTGCTTGCAGCTGGTCCTGGACAATCCGAGGGCATCAAGCCCTGTCCCCTCTGTATTCCCAGGCTGGGGTTTTACTCCTCAGGCTCCATAAAGCAGGAGAAGTCTCTGGTAGGAGGAACAAAAGGAGCTGCTGTGGACAGACCAGGTCTTCTCACCTGTCCAAATGCTCTGTCCGTGTTTTGTAGCGCTCCAGGTGATCCCTGCTCAGACCAGCACTGGAATTCCCTGCACAGAAACCTCTGGGCTCCTGGAGATGCTCTGATCCAGAGCCAAGGGAAGACAGGACAGGGCTGGGATGGGACTTGCAGGCAGTGGCAGCTTTCATGCTCCTCTTCTTTGGAGGACCTCATCCAAGCCCTGCCACATCTCCCCCACCTCATTTCCATTCCCTCCCTCCTTCCCTCCCTCCTTTCCATCTCCCCCCTCCATTCCCCCCCACCTGGACTCAGACTGATGCCAAACTTGGTGACTCTCCCACAAAAGGCTCCAAGGCTCAGGCAAAGAACAAGGATAAGGACAAGGACAAGTCCAAGGCACCCAAAGATGACAAGAAAAAGAAGCAGCAGCCGGCCCCCGAGCCCCCAGAGAAGAAGAACAAGCAGAAAATCGATGAACTCAAGGTACCAGGGTGGTGCTTCCAAGGAAGTAGGGATGATGTGCCTTGGGATATCTCTTCTAGGGATATATCCTGGGACGAGGCTTCTCTCTCCATAGCTGGAAGGAGTCTGAAGTCATGAGAAAAGGAATTGTCCTGGGATAGGATCATCCCTGGATGTATCCCAGCTCCAAGGGAGAGTTTTCCTCCCTGAATGTGGCTGGCCCAGCCAGGATTCAGGACAGGGGTGGGCTCTGGTTCAGTGATTCCAAGGATTTCTCAAGATTCATGTTGCCTGTGGTTCTGGGGTTCAGGTGGGATTTAGACCTGGATCTTGCACAGAGGGGGAACAATGGCCACACCCATTGTTCCAAGATTCCCTTTTCCCAACCCAATAATGCTGGAGATCCTTCTCCTTCCTAGAAAAATTAGGCACTGGGAGCTGAGGTGTCCATGTTCACAGAATTCCAGGATCCCTGAGGCTGGAAGAGCCCTCCCAGCCCATCCAGCCCAAGCTGTGCCTGATCCCCTCCTTGTCCCCAGCCCAGAGCTCTGAGTGCCACATCCAGGTGACACCTCCAGGGATGGGCACTGCAAAGCTCCCTGGGCAGCCCCTGCCAAGGCCTGAGCACCCTTTCCATGGAGAAATTATTCCCAATACCCGATCTGAACCTCCCTGGCACAACTTAAGGCCGTTTCCTCTTGTCCCGTCCCTCGCTCTTTGTGACCTGATTGAGTACTCACCACATCTTTTGCTCACCTGTGTTTTTATCCCCAATTCCCTCCTTTTAACTTCCTGCCATCTCAGGTCTACAACAAAGAGCTGGAAGCAGAGTTTGACAACTTTGAGGACTGGCTGCACACCTTCAACCTGCTGCGGGGCAAGATTGGGGACAACGACGACAACGCCACGGAGGAGGAGCGGATCGTGGGGAGGTTCAAAGTGAGTGGCTGGCAATGCAATCTCAGAACCTGGAATCTGGAGGTTGTGAGTTCGATCCTCACACGGGGCACCACTGTGTGGTGGTTTAGCTTCTTTTTGCCAGGGTTGGGATAAATTGGGCGAGCTGGTATTTTTCTTGTTCCGACTCAGATGTTTATTTGTTCTTATCCATACTGCAGTCTCACAAACTGTGAGTTCTACAGCACTTCAAGCTAACAAACTAAAAATGGAGCTCTGTGTCTTCCTCTACAAGGCCTTTTAAGGATAAACTGTCTAATTAAGAAATTACACCTAAATTTTTTTTACTTTTAACCCCATAACCAAACACCCATGGCCCGCAATGCAGAATTTTCTGTCCAATCATACAATTCCACCTAGACCCATGAAGAAGGTGAAGAAGAAGGACAAAACCTCCACCCTAAAACCTCCACCTTGCTTTTATATATTACTATATTCTAAAACATTAAACTCTAAATGTTCCCCCATGTGTTATTACACACTTCTATTCAACTATTCACACCCATAATCCCAGTTCTATCATTTAATTTTGGAAGCCTTCTCCACAGCCTCAGGCCAAAAGCAGAGTTCTCCTGGGGGTCAGTGCCTGTCAGCACAGAAAGTCTCAAATTCTCAGTGACCAGGGTTCCAATAGATGGGAATGCTGACTGTGACTTTGGGGAGGGTTTTTTGGGATGGGTTTGCTTTTCTGGAGGTCCTGGGCAGCAGGATTCAGTCAGGCCACGCCCTCCTGTTGGAACCCTGAAGCCTGGGAGTTTTGAACTTTCTGTGCTCTCTAGCAGTAACCC
This sequence comes from Sturnus vulgaris, assembly GCF_052056855.1. NCBI lineage: Eukaryota > Metazoa > Chordata > Aves > Passeriformes > Sturnidae > Sturnus > Sturnus vulgaris. The sequence goes on from NC_142245.1 coordinate 114,260,610, forward strand.
CCAAAAGAGCCCTGCTTTCAACCTGAGGCTTTGGAAAAGGCTTCCAAAGTTGAATAATAGAGTTAAAATCACTAATGTGCAGTTTAAATAAAAGTGGGTAACATCACATAGGGAAGAGTTTGAAGCTTGGAGTTTTAGAATATAGTAATAGATATAAAACAAAATAGAAGTTTTAGGACGTTGGCTATTCTTCATTCTTGTTCCTTCTTTTTCTTCATTTTAGATAATATATTTTAATTAAAAAGAAAATGCTGCACTGCAGGTCATGGGTGTTTAGTCATTAAGTCAAAAGTAGAAGTATTAGCTCTTAATTGGGCTGTTTGACTTTAAAAAACCTCGTAACAAGCAAAACACAGCTCCATTTTTTTCACTTTTAGGTTATTGGTGCTAAAAGTGCTGTAGCGCTCCCTGTATTATAAATAAAAATTAATAAACAACCAAGTCCGAACATGAAACTTCATCTCTCATGTTTTCAATCCCAGCTCTAAGTAAAAGCAAAACAGAGAGGTGAAGCTCTCATACCCTCCCTCTCACCAGGGCTCCATGTGCGTCTACAAAGTGCCGCTCCCCGACGACACGGCCAAGGAGGCTGGGTATGACCCCACCTTCGGGATGTTCCAGGGGATCCCCAGCAACGACCCCATCAATGTGCTGGTCCGAGTCTACATCGTGAGGGTGAGCACGATGGGAATTTTGGGGGGAATTTGGGGTGTGACAGGCGGGATCTGGCACTGCCACCCACCCGGAGCCGGTCCCGGTGCCGTCGGTGCCTTGAGGAGCTGGAGCAGAGGCTGCACACAGAGTTAAGGGGAATAAAATGGGTATTTATTGTGAGGCCCACGAATGGCCTGCAAAAGCCACACCCAGGCCACAGTCCTGGCCCCTGCCTGGATGGCTCCAAGATGGAAGGAAAGGAGGGGGTTGGTCACAAAATCTTACACTTTTATAGGTTCTGGTTAATTTGCATGAACCCACCCTCCACCTTTCCATGCAGTTTGTGCTTAGGGCCTGAAGTTTGGAGAAACTGTCCTTGAGTTCTTAACTAGAATAGGATTGTTTTGTCTACATCACCCCAGCACATCAGAAAAGCACATCCAAGGAGAACAGGAAAACTTAAAACTAAAGCATCACCATAGCAATGGTGGAATTCTGATCCAGTGCATCCAGACCCGGGATGCAGCTTGGGGAGTGAAACAGCATCGAGTTATTCATGGGTCTGGGTCTTCAAAGAGACAAGAGCAGTTGTTGGTTGCTGTAAAGTTGTTTTTGACATGAATGCATCAGTCTCAAAGGCAAAGAGTTCAGAATGTTCAAGTCCACGCTAAAGCTTTCTGGCACAGAGTCCTGAGCAGAGGCAGCAGCTCCCTGGCATTCCTCCTCCTCCTTCTCCTTCTCCTTCTCCTTCTCCTTCTCCTTCTCCTTCTCCTTCTCCTTCTCCTTCTCCTTCTCCTCCTTCTCCTTCTCCTTCTCCTTCTCCTTCTCCTTCTCCTTCTCCTTCTCCTTCTCCTTCTCCTTCTCCTTCTCCTTCTCCTTCTCCTCCTTCTCCTTCTCCTTCTCCTTCTCCTTCTCCTTCTCCTTCTCCTTCTCCTTCTCCTTCTCCTTCTCCTTCTCCTTCTCCTTCTCCTTCTCCTTCTCCTTCTCCTTCTCCTTCTCCTTCTCCTTCTCCTTCTCCTTCTCCTTCTCCTTCTCCTTCTCCTTCTCCTTCTCCTTCTCCTTCTCCTTCTCCTTCTCCTTCTCCTCCTCCTCCTCCTCCTCCTCCTCCTCCTCCTTCTCCTTCTCCTCCTCCTCCTCCTCCTCCTCCCTTATGTGTTGTCTCACCCCAATAAAGGGACTTTTTATTCATAAATCATCCAATGAGCTAAAAACACAAATTTAAACCCTTCTTTCTACACCTATCAGAATCTTAATTCTAAAGTACTAAAGCAATGTCAGTTCTTAGACATAATTTACACACATAATTCTACCGATTCACGTAAATGATTCTATCAATTTTTTTTAGAAAGGCAAGCAATGTTCTGCTATGTTTTCCTTATGTCTGGGGCTAAGTTACTGAACTTTAAACTAGGCTTTAGGGCTACTGAACTTTAAACTAGACTTTAGGGCTTTTTACTCTCTTAAGGAACTTTAAGTATATTCTTACTTAACACTAGGTGTTCTACTTCATGTCTGTGTAGTTTAATATGTTTTAATTTCTCTAAAGGCTTTAATTCAATCCCTGCATTCTTTTCTCTCTCTGAGGGACTCAGAGAGGTTTCTGTTTTACACCCTCCAACAAAGCAGCTCCTTGGTCATGGAATGATTTGGGTTGGAAAGGAACCTTAAAGCCCATCCACTCCCCCCCCTGCTGTGGGCAGGGACACCTCCCACTATCCCAAATTCTTCGGGGACATCCCAGGATATCCAGACCCTGAACGGTGTCTCCAGGGCTGCGTGCTCCCAGCACTGGGAACAGGACAGGTCCAAGCTCCTGGCAGATCCAGAAATCTCTCTCCTGGCATGTCCTAGTGCTCAATTCCCACGGATAGTTTGGATCAGCCTGTACTGCGAGGTTTGGTTCATTCCACGGCCACACCACCACCTCAGGGATGGTTTGGGATGGGAGAGAGCAGGGAAAAAAGAGTGGAATGGGATCTGGCAGGATTGAGGGGATCCCTCTGAAGGACAAGCATTTCGTGATCATTGATGTGATCAATGCAGGTTTTTCATTTATATATGGAAGGAGCTCTGGAAAAAGTCACTTCCTGACCCCTGAGCTGGTCATCCCCATTTTTCCTCACATAGGATCACCAAATATTAGTGGCTCATCATCTTTTTTTCCCCTGCCTTCAGTCAGACTCAAAATTAAAGCACAAGAGACGGAATTTTCATGTTCAGACTCAGTTGTTTATTAATTCTTACCTATAGTACAGTGAATTCTACAGCAATTCTAGCCAACAAACTGAAATCGAGAAAATGTAGGTAATTCTTACTAGTTACATGACCTTTTAAAGCCTAACTATCCAATTAAAAACTGACATTTATATTATTTGTACTTTTGACCCAATAACCAAACACCTGTGACCTGCAGTGCAATACCTTCCATCCAACAAAAAACCACTACCTAAAACCAAGAAAATTTTTTTTAAAAAAGAGCCACTGCCCAAGAACCCAACAGCCTCCATCTTGTCCCATACCTATTACTATATTCCAAAACCCCACATTCCAAACCTTCCACCACGATATCACACATTTCTATTCAACTACACACCCGTGATTCTAACTCCATCACTCAATTTTAAAAGCCTTCTCCAAGGCCTCGAGTCAAAAGCAGTGTTGTTTTAGGAGTCGGTGTCAAAAAGCACAAAAAGTTCAAAACTCCCAGGTTCCAACAATCCCCCTGTCCACAAGCACCCAGGCTCTTGGGAGGGATCTCCATCCTGCTGGAAGCACCTGGGCTGCCCTGTGCCACCACCTTGTCCCAGTGCTTTACAAATGGAACCTACTCCTGGCTCCGTTTCCCACCAGCCTGGCTCTCCATCTCCATTCCCACTGGGATATGGAGTCTCCCATCCATCCCCAGGCTGGAATTGCAGACACCAACCCCAAAGCCAGCCAGGACTGGGTGGATGTGTTTTCACGTGGGCATCTGCTGCCATGCTGTGCTTGGAGGTGGGGCTGGAGAATTTTGGGGTCTTCACCCCCTCTCTGGGGACAATCCAGCATGGAGAGGGCACAGGGGGAAGGGGATGGATGTCTTGCTGGGAATGTTTCTTTAGAGTCCTTTTCTTGCCTCTGATGAGATTCCAAAGGTCACTGTGGTGACATCTCAGGACAAAGCCAGTTCCACCCTCTCCCTAAACCAGGACAGGGATTCACACGAGGCAGGGATATCCCCAGTTTAATCCAAGACACCATTTCATCCCCATTTCAATCCAAGACGCTCTGTTTAGGGACTGAAGTGGCTGGGCGTTCTCAGGGATGGAGAACGGCCCCATCCCCAAATCCTTGGCTGCCGTGGACAGCAGTGACCACTCCCATCTGTTCCCTCCAGGCCACGGATCTCCACCCAGCTGACATCAACGGGAAAGCCGACCCCTACATCGCCATCAAGCTGGGCAAGACGGACATCAAGGACAAGGAGAACTACATCTCCAAGCAGCTGAACCCCGTCTTTGGGAAGTGAGTCCGTGCCTCAACTGCTGAGCTGAGCTTGCCAGCCCTCAGATCTGCAACTGAGGTGTCCCATGGCTGCTCCTTGAGCTGCAATGATGGGATTTATCCCACAGCATGGATGTGCTTCCAGGATGTCCTTCTTTGCCGGCGTGTGGTCAGTGTAGTGCTGGGTGTTTAAGAGATGAACCCGAAATTCACATGATCAAGGTGAAACACCCACTTAGGAACCCTTAGACCTAAATTTGAGTGAGAATAAGACACAAACTCAGTTTCAGGGCTGTTGGGACATCCAGGTCAAGAATTTTCCCTCCTGTTGAGGGCTGGCAGAGCTGGTGGTTGCTAAACCCCACCTCAGCCGTCCTGCAGTGATGAACAAATTAAACACCATCCATGGATTGGAGCAGACACATCTCTCCCGGGGGTCTGTCCTGAGTGGCAGCCAGACCCTGCAGCAGCTTCTCTCTGCTTGCCCCAACCCCAGATCCTTTGACATCGAGGCCACCTTCCCCATGGAGTCCATGCTGACCGTGGCTGTGTACGACTGGGACTTGGTGGGCACTGACGACCTCATCGGGGAGACCAAGATCGACCTGGAGAATCGATTCTACAGCAAGCACCGAGCGACCTGCGGGGTGTCCCAGACCTACTCCATGTACGGGGAAAGCTTTCCCTGCCCCACTTCCCACCTGGAGCCTCCTCTGTGTCACCTCTCACCCACAGCTCCCATGGGAATCTGCTCCCTTTCGCTGCTTGCTGATCCTGGAGTGATTTGTTTGAGGAAAAAAGCTCAGTCCCGCCAGGAGCAGGGATAAATGGAGGAGTCTGTGCTATCCCTGGCTTTGTGGCCAGCATTAGGGAGCAGTGGAATGGCTCATCAGGAGCCCAGGGCAGGAGGGGGGGACTGGGAGGGACTGGTGGGACTGGGAAGAGGAGTTAGGCCAGGGCTGAAATAGGAGTAGAATAAACAGGGAGGCACAAAGCATCAGGAGTCAAGTGGGATGCACTGGGAATTCTAGGTCCAAGCCAAAGTGGGGTGGAAGGTGTTTGGGAAAGGGGCACAGAGGGATCAAGTCTGCTCTGAAGTTTCACCTTTACTGCCTCAAATTCTTTCCCTGGGAATTCTGGGTGCTTCATGGTGCAGTGGGGCTTTTTCTGGCAAAAGGGGAAAAAAAAAATTCTTGGTCTTCCCAAACTTTTTTTTTTGCTGATCTTGCTGTCCTGTTCCCAGCCACGGGTACAACACCTGGCGTGACCCCATGAAGCCTTCCCAAATCCTGTCCAAGCTGTGCAAAGAGGGAAAAGTGGATGGGCCACACTTTGGGCCGGGGGGAAGAGTGAAAGTTGCCAACAGAGTCTTCACTGGCCCCACAGAGATCGAGGATGAAAACGGTATGGCCCTGTGGGATCATCCTATGGGATGGGGGCTCTGGAGGGGAGCAGGGGTCTGGGGGAGTCTCCTCATCATCCAGGGTTGGAATCTCAGAGCAGTTTGAATCATGGAGAGGTTTGAGGGCGGCTTTTGAAGTCATCCAGTCCAAATCCCCCAGAGAGATATCCCACACCCAGCCCTGCAGTCGTCATCCCAGTGTGGGACTGGTTACAGAGCCCTGCAGACCCTCCAGACCAGTGGGTTCCTCTTGGAATCACTCCAGGACATCCATGGACACCCGAAGCTGCCTCTGGAAATGTGCTCCTAGCAGTCCATGTCCAAAGAGCCACGGGGACACGTGGGATTGCCCATGGGAAAGTTTTGTGTGAACACGGAGCTTTCCCAGGAGCTGGCCTGGGGGCAGAGGTTTTCCCAGGAACAAACAAAGGCACCTGCTGCTGTTTGCAGAGCGTGCATTTTGAGAACTCTGCTGTTCACAATGAAAACATCCGTGCAAGAGGCACTGCCTGCTCTGTACTGAAGCAAGGTGGTGTTACAATGAACTTGTCTTTCTGTCTCTGTTTCCTGTCCTGAGAGGAGACCCTGTGTTTTATTACGGCCATTCCAAGGGTTAATCCCTAACTAACAACAACAGAGACACCCTGTTTTTAAAAGCTTTTCCAGCTTTTAGGAAATTTTCCAGTGTTTAGGAAATTGTTATCCATGGGAATGTGTTCCCAAACAATGGGAGATGAGGGTTTGTGTCCCAAGAAAGAGGGAGACAGGCCAGGAGGGGTGAAGGAGAGAAGGAAAGCAGGGTCAGCAGACATGGGACTGGTTCAGACAGGGAAAACTGAGCGAGGATCTGAACGTCTTACAGGGATTGGAGAGAGGTAAGAGGAGTTAGGAAGTGCCAGCTGAGGGACAAAATATTCCCAAGGGATGCAGAGGATGAGGCAGCTCTGCACCTTGGAGCACAGGTGGAGCTCCTGGGCCCTTTGCTGTCCCTGTGTCCCAGTTTTCCAAGCTCTCCTTTTGAATCATTAAAAAAAAACGGTATAATCACGGACAAAGACCCTCTAACTAATTAAAGTTACAAAGTGGAATGTTTATTCACCTGCAGGCGGCACAGGAGTCACCTCAGAAAGGTGTGACCACCCCGAACAAGGTTCTTTGCCATCTATTTATTGCCCAAGATCTCACATACAATACATCTGCATAACCCCAGCACCTCCCATCCCCTCCCATATTAAAATGAGCCCATCAGTCCTTCACACGTGCACAGTTCTTCTCTTGAATTGGGTCGGTGGGCTCGAAATGGGTCAGTGGTCTGGAAGGATGAAGTCAGCAGAGTCTTCATCAGGTCTCAGTGACCCTCTGGCACGATCCAAGGCTCCGTGCTTCATGGTTAACAGTTTACTTATTTTACATTCTTCTGTACGTAAATTTACAATAGCAGATAATTATACCAATTAGCTCTAGCCTAAGCATCTAGTGATGATTAACCTACCTAACTTACATCTTGGTCACGGAAACTACTTCTACCCTTAGCAAAAATTCTAACTTTTTAAAAAACCACGGTTCACTTTGTCCCCCAGGCCAGAAGAAGCCGACGGACGAGCACCTGGCGCTGGCGGTGCTGCGGCACTGGGAGGACATCCCGCGCGCCGGCTGCCGCCTGGTCCCCGAGCACGTGGAGACGCGGCCACTGCTCAACCCCGACAAGCCGGGCATCGAGCAGGTCTCACATTCCAACGGGCGTGGGGGCAGCCCAAAAGGGGGCACAGCGGCTCTAACCCACCCCGGGGTGACAGCAGAGAAAAACTCCAGATCAACCCTCATCCGTTTCACATCCCACAGTCTCCGCCTGATTCTCCACATCTGGGCACCTGGGAGTAAAATTCCTGACAGAATCCCAAGTAGAAAGGACTGGGAATGCCCCCAGGCTGCTGCACAGTGCTGGGAATTCCCTGGAGACCCCAAACCTCCTGGAGTCCTGAGGAGGACTCTGAGCCCGTTTTGGGGGGGGAATCACAGCCCTGTTGAGTAAAGAGAGGAGTGGGAACACAGTTGGGGTCTGGTTGTTTTGCAGACCCAATTTCGGTCAGAAATCTCCCCAAATCCAATCCTGGGCTGCCCTGTTTGAGCCTTTGGCAAGCTCCCTGCAGAGGCTGGGAGGGGAGGAGGGAAAGCTCCCCTTGGTGCTTGGCTCACCCTGGTGAGGCTGATCCAAGCTCACGTGGAGATCATGGAATCACGGAATGGTTTGGATGGGAGACACCTTAAAACCCATCCAGTTTCACCCCTTCCATGAGACGTTTCTGCAGGGGTGGAGAAGGATTCATGGCATGGGAGAAGCTTCTCCCACTCCACACCTGGCATGGCCGGAGTGACGGCTGTGGGAAGAGGGGGACACCGGTGGGGAGGGGACAGGAGGGACAAGGGGAGCTGACCGTGCCTCTCCCACCCTGCAGGGCCGCCTGGAGATGTGGGTGGACATGTTCCCCATGGATATGCCAGCACCAGGCCCTGCCATCGATATTTCTCCCAGGAAACCAAAGAAGTAAGGAACAGCCCAGCCAACCAATCCCAGGGAAAAACGGGAGGTTGGGCTCTGGTTGTTTTGCAGACCAAATTTTGGTCAGAAATCTCTCAAAATCCAAGCCTGGCAATCCTGCCCCGTTGAGCCTTTGGCAAAGCTCCTTGCAGAGGCTGGGAGGGGAGGAGGGAAAGCTCCCCTTGGTGCTTGGCTCACCCTGGTGAGGCTGATCCAAGCTCACGTGGAGATCATGGAATCATGGAATGGTTTGGGTGGGAAGAGTCCTTAAAGCTCATCTTGTCCCAGGGACACCTCCCACTGTCCCAGGCTGCTCCAAGCCATTGCCTTGGACACTTTCAGGGATCCAGGGGCAGCCACAGCTTCTCTGGGAATTCCAGCCCAGCCCCTCCCCACCCAGCCAGGAATTCCTTCTCAATATCCCATCCATCCCTGCCCTCTGCTAGCAGGAACCCATTCCCTGTGTCCTGTCCCTCCATCCCTTGTCCCCAGTCCCTCTCCCTGGATCCTTCTCTTCCCCAGGTGAACATTCCCAGCTCTCCCAGCCTGTCCCCACAGGAAGAGTCCCATCCCTGTAATCATCTCCATGGTTGAGATCCCCTCCTGTTCTTGCCCTCCTGACCCCTGGGACGGATCCCTGTGAGCAGTTCCCTGTTCCTGGCAGCACCACCCCGTCCCCTCCTATCCCATTCCCTGTTCCTGTGCCTCACTTCCCTTTCCCTCCCCCGGGCAGGTACGAGCTCAGGGTGATCGTGTGGAACACCGACGAGGTCATCCTGGAGGACGACGACTACTTCACCGGCGAGAAATCCAGCGACATTTTTGTCAGGGGGTAGGTTCAGCCTGGAATTCCATCGGTGCCTCCTCTTTTAGGAAGGATGTTGAGACCCTTGAGCACATCCAGAGGGGGCAACGAGGCTGGTGAGGGGCTTGGAACACAAACCCTGTGAGGGAATGGCTGAGGGTGTTCAGCCTGGAGAAAAGGAGACTCAGGGGTGACCTTATCACTTTCTACAACTCCTGAAAGGTGGCTGTGGTCAGGTGGGGTTGGTCTCCTTCTCCAGACAGCACTGACAGAACCAGAGGACACAGTCTCAAGTTGCACCAAGGGAAATATAGGTTGGATATTAGGAAGAAGTTTTTCAGGGAAAGAATAATAAAGTACTGGAGTGGTCTGCCCAGGGAGGTGGTGGAGTCACCATCCCTGGGTGTGTTGCATAAAGACTGGATGTGACACTCGGTGCCATGGTTTAGTTGAGGTGTTAGGGCATGGGTTGGGCTTGATGATCTTGGAGGTGTCTTCCAACCCAGTGATTCTGTGAATTCTGTAGTTTCTGTGAATTCTGTGATTTCTGTGATTTCTGTGAATTCTGTGAATTCTGTGATCACCCGTATTTATAGCTCCCTAACTTCCACACAATATTTTCCACTCGGACCCCCTTGCCCCTGTTCCCACAGCAACACAATCTTTTCATTTATCAAGTCCCTGTTACATCCCCTTGTGCCAGCAATGTCCTCGTTACATCTTCTCTCGTCAGAGTGACCGGACACGGCGTCTCCACTTTGTCCTTGCCTTCAGTTTCTCTCTCCCACTGATGCCTGGAGAGGCTCCCTGGAACAGAGGCTGGACAGAGTTAAAGGAATAAAGCAGGGATTTATCAAAAGGCTTTTAAAGGATTCACCTTGGGCAGTACAAGAGCCTGGCTGAGGATACACCCAAGATGGACCCTGGGTCACACTTTTATAGGTTTTGTTCCATTTCCATATTGGGGTTCATTGTCCAATCCCAGCTCCAGGTTCTGCAGTCCCACCCTCCCAGATTCTCTCCTCCATTCTCTGCAGTTTGCACTTTTTGGGGCTGGAGCTGCAGCTGTCCTTGGTTGTGGGGCTGGAAAAGGATTGTTCTGTGTGCCTGAGCTGGGAGGAGAACTTGGAACACTTTATATGGAGTTCAGAGTTACAGAATATAGAAAATGTGAAAGCTACGAGGGCAGCCACAGCTCCCCTGGGCAGCCTGTGCCAGGCCCTCCCCACCCTCCCAGGGAGCAATTCCTTCCCAGTATCCCACCCAAATCTCCTGTTTTCCAGTGGGAAGCCATTCCCATTGTCCTGTCCCTCCAAGCCCTTGCCCAAAGTCCCTCTCCAGCTCCGTTCTGATCCCTTTTCATCAGACCCTCGTATCTCTTTCTCCTGAAGTTCTCTGTTCCCTCTGTGACCCTCCTGCCCCTTGGATTTGCTGCTGCAGTGCCTTGGAGCAGCCCCAGCCCTTTGTTGATAACTTTTGGGTCCTTCCAGTCCTGGAGACACCCTGGCTGCCTGCTCAGGGTGGTCCTGTCCCCTCTCCTGCCCCGTGTAAACCTGTGCCCCCCTCCCCGGACGCTGCAGGTGGCTGAAGGGGCAGCAGGAGGACAAGCAGGACACGGATGTCCATTACCACTCCCTCACTGGTGAGGGCAACTTCAACTGGCGCTACATCTTCCCCTTCGACTACCTGATGGCCGAGGAGAAGATCGTCATCTCCAAGAAGGAGTCCATGTTCTCCTGGGATGAGACCGAGTACAAGATCCCAGCCCGCCTCACCCTGCAGGTCTGGGATGCCGACCACTTCTCTGCCGATGATTTCCTGGGTATGTGGAGGGTTCAGAGCATCCCTCGGGCTGCTGCTGGATGGGAGCAGGTGGGATGAGAGGGCAGGAAGGGTCTGCAGAGGGTTCTGGACAGGCTGGATCCATAGGGCAAGGCCAAGTGTCAGGTCCTGGGGTCACCAATCCCACAGAGCACTCCAGGCTGGGAAAGAGGGACTGGGAAAGGTCGTGGGGGTGTTGGTGCCAGCAGCTGGACATGTGCCCAGGTGTGCCCAGGTGTGCCAGAGGCCAGTGGCCCCTGGGCTGTGCCAGCTGTGGGGTGGCAGCAGGGCCAGGGCAGTGCCTGTCCCCTGTGCTGGCACTGCTGGGGCACCTCCAGTGCTGGGGGCAGCTCTGGGCCCCTCCTGACAGGAGAGCCCTGGAAGGGCTGGAGGTGTCCAGGGAAGGGAACGGAGCTGGGCAGGGGCTGGAGCCCCAGGAGAGGCTGAGGGAGCTGGGAAAGGGGCTCAGCCTGGAGAAAAGGAGGCTCAGGGGGGACCTTGTGGCTCTGCACAACTCCCTGACAGCAGGGGACAGCCAGGGGGGGAACAGGGACAGGACAAGGGCAAATGGCCTCAGGCTGGGCCAGGGCAGGCTCAGCTTGGACAGCAGCAGCAATTTCTCCATGGAAAGGGTGCTCAGGCCTTGGCAGGGGCTGCCCAGGGAGCTTTGCAGTGCCCATCCCTGGAGGTGTCACCTGGATGTGGCACTCAGAGCTCTGGGCTGGGGATCAGTCACAGGTTGGCCTCAGAGGTCTTTCCCAACATTCATGTTTCCACGATTCTGAAATCCTTTTTCCCCCACTGCTCCTGTAGCAAAGACACCCCCATTTTCCTTCCCTGGCTCAAAGCTGCTCCTCAGGGCAGGAGATGCTGGTCCAGCCCAACTCCAGCCATGGATTTGTCCTTTTGGGAATGCCAACCTCTGTTTTCCCCTTTGTCCTGCCAGGGGCCATCGAGCTGGATCTGAACCGCTTCCCCCGGGGAGCCAAGACATCCAAGCAGTGCAGCCTGGAGATGGTGACCAACGAGGCTGAGCTGCCCATGATCTCCATCTTCAAGCAGAAGCGGGTCAAGGGCTGGTGGCCATTTGTGGCCAGAGATGAGAACGATGAGCTGGAGATCACCGTAAGGATGGGGAAAAGGGAGGGTTTGCCTCTCGGGGACTGCACCCTGCATCCCCCCCCACGGCTTTGTTCCCTTGGGACCTTTCTGGCCTGGGGGGAGGAGGTGGGAGCACGTCCCAGGCCCCAGCACAGCTCTCTGCTCCCTGCAGGGCAAAGTCGAGGCCGAGCTGCACCTTCTGACAGCGGAGGAGGCTGAGAAATCCCCAGCTGGGCTGGCTCGAAATGAGCCTGATCCCCTGGAGAAACCCAAGTGAGTAGGAGAAGCCTCTCTGCACCAGAGGCCTGGGGTTATGGGCTTCTACTCCCAGCTGGAGTGCAGCATCCAGCCCCGAGCCCCACACTGGAGAGACATGGAGCTGTTGGAAAAGGGCTGGAGGAGGCCATGGGGATGTTCCAAGTCTGGAGCCAGGCTGGGAGAGCTGGGGGTGCTCACCTGGAGAGGAGAAGGATCCAGGGAGAGCTCAGAGCCCCTGGCAGGGCCTGGAGAGGGACTGGGGACGAGGCCTGGAGGGACAGGACACAGGGAATGGCTGCCAGTGCCCCAGGGCAGGGCTGGATGGGATCTTGGGCAGGAATTGTTCCCTGGCAGGGTGGGCAGGGCTGGCACAGGGTGCCCAGAGCAGCTGTGGCTGCCCCTGGATCCCTGGCAGTGCCCAAGGCCAGGCTGGACATTCCTGGCACACTGGGAGGTGTCCCTGCCATGGGAAGGGGCAGAACAAGATGAGCTCTAAGGTCCATCAATCCCTTTTCCACGGTGAGGGATTAATGATGGGTGTTTGGTTCTCCTGCAGCCGCCCGGACACGTCGTTCATCTGGTTCCTGAACCCGCTCAAGTCCATCAAATACCTCATCTGCACCCGCTACAAGTGGCTCATCATCAAGATCGTGCTGGCCCTGCTGCTCCTCATCATGGTGGCCCTGTTCCTCTACAGCATGCCGGGATACATGGTCAAGAAGCTGCTGGGAGCGTGAAGGGCAGGAGCCTCTCCTGTGTCCCCAACCTCCTTCACAACTTTCCCAGCTCCGTGTCCTTCCCCTCCCCGTGACCTCTGGGCAGCCCTGGGGGCATCTCCTCCCTGCTGCTGGGTCTCCTCTTTGCATTCTTTCTCTGTGGGTCCCATCCAGCCTTTATTCCCAGGGAAATGGGGTGGGAGCAGGGCACAGATCCCCAGACTCTGCATCCCACACCAGGGGCTGGGAGAGGTGCCCAGCTGGCTCCTGTGGGAGTCTCCAGGGCCTTTGCCCACTGGGGTCGTGGCTGACACCTTCCTGGGAATCAGGGGAAGGAGATGGGAGTGGGGGCTGCATTGCTGGAGCTGTGGGAGTGCTCCAGAAAGGCTCCTCAGAGGGATGTTCAGATTCCAGGATGGAGCAGGGAGCTGGGATGGAGCAGCTGGGGATGTCTCAGCCCCACCACAGTGAGGGCACAGAGCATCCCCAGTGCCCCTCCCCTCTGCCAGCACCGTCCCTGCTCCTCTCAGAGGTCCCATTCCCTGGCACAGGGATCTGTCCCACCTCAGGAATGCTGGCAGAGAGCCCCGGGGTGGACCAGGGGCAGACCCTGCCCTTTCCTCCCACGGCTCCAGCCATGTCCCACAGCTCAAACATCTTCCCAAGATCACCCACACAGAGTTGGCCGTGGCTGGACATCCCCAGGGCTCACAGCTCCTCTGGCACAGAGTGAGCTCCTGGTGTCCTTCTGGATTCTCCGTGTATTTTGTTTGGCTTGGTAATTCCTGTGGCTGGAGTCCTTCTGGCCGTGTGTCCTTGGGAAGGGCTCTTTCCCCAGCTGCTGCAGAGCCGCCTTTCTCAGCTCCCAGTGTGCAAAGGCCCCCTCTGAAGAACCGAGGACATCTCAGAGATGTTTTAATGAGGATATTACTGTTCCAATCGGTCAATAAAAACCAGCTTTCACGTCCGGGTTCTCGTGGTGATGGGTGTCGTGGTTTGACTCTGGACAAATGCCAGGCACCTACCAAAGCTGTTCCTTCAGGAAAAAAAATTAACAAAGGGGTCATGAGCTGAGATGAGGACTGGGGGAAAAACACTCTAAGGGCAAAACAGGTTCAAGTTTAAAGGTGTAAAGTAAATTTATCATTAACACAGTCAGGGGAGGATAATGAGAAATAAAAGAAGCTTTTAAAACACTTTTTTCCCAACTCAGCCCCTCCGTCTTTCCTGTGAACAACTAAGGCACAGACTCAGATCAGTGAGGATACTGAGACATTTATTGTGAGAAACGGGCTGGGTTTGTGGCACAGTGTTTCTTTATAAGGTATTTCTTCACTAAGTAACCTAGCACACGTTGCCACATCAGCAACATAATTTAACGTCCTTATAAACGGGTAATAACGTGCTGTTCATTTGTCTGCCAGATTCCAGCAGGCTCCTCTCTGTGATGCCTGGAGAGGCTCCCTGGAACAGAGCCTGGACAGAGTTAAAGGAATAAAGCAGGGATTTATTTAAAAGATCTTTAAAGGATTCACCTTGGGCAGTACAAGAGCCTGGCTGTGGCTACACCCAAGATGGACCCTGGGTCACGAGTTTTGACACCTTTGTAAGTTTTGGTCCATTCACATATTGGGGTCAATTGTCCAATTACAGCTCCAGGTTATGAAGTCCCATCCTCCCAGATTGCACTCCTCAATCTGCTGTTGTTTGGTTTTTTTATACCCAAGGCATCATCTGCAGGGCCTCTGCCACGTTGCTTTTCTTCCCCCCAAGGTCAGGTGGAGACAAGCTGATCTGTGCTGCCATGACATTCTGCAGCCATGTCCCACCACCTGTAGCCCAATTCCATCTTTCTTCCCACCAACAGTGCAGGGAGACTGGCTATGGTGGGTTTTGGTCAGTTGGTTACTCAAGATCTTTTTCAGTTTGTTCAGGAGAGGAGGTTTTTCTCTGCTATGCTGTGGGGTCGTTCCTATGGCATTAACTGGGGTCATGGTTGGAGACAAAGACACGACCCTCTGTGATCCATGTGGCAAAAGCCACTTTATTCTGAACCCTTCTTAAATAGAGGGTTTAAATTTCCTGGCTCATGAGAGATGATTGGTTGGGAGTTCAGGCTGCTCAGCTCTCTGACCAGTGAGGTGTGTGCAGGTTAGGATGGAATATTGTTGGGTGAAATCTCTGTTTGAATAAATCTTATCATTGTTTACCCAAGGGCCTGTTTATCGAAGCAGGCTAATCTATTTGCATTTCTTATCTATGGCAGAATTAACTGCCTAACTAAAAGTCAGCTTGTGCTGTGACACTTCCCACAGGCAGCACAGCTCTCCCACAGCTGCAATGGGGTGGGTCACTAGTCCAAGGCTGCAGTCTTTTAAGGAACAAGGGCCCTCTCTGTCTCTTTGGGCCTCCCACTGATTACATCTTCCTTTGGCACTTTTCTTATGGGCTGCCAGTGCATCTCTGCATCCCCTTTGGACTTCAGGGATTACAGGAGGACAGGTTTTTTTCACTGTGCTCCTTACCACGACTTGCAGAAGAATTTAATCTCTGACTCTTGGAGCGCCTCCTCCCCCTCCTTCTCCCCTGACCTTGGTGCTCCTGTGGTGTCTTCTCTTACATGCCCTCATTTCTTCCTCTTCTCCATCAAAAAAAAAACCCACTTCTGTCCGTAGGTACCACTGCTAACAAGCTCCACTAATTCAAAGACCCTTGAAGCATCCCACAGTGTCGAGAGGTTTGATTTCATTTAGGTTCTGCATCAAGGAATCACTTGCCATATTTCTACTGCCGGCCCTGTGGCCCCTGCTGCCACTGCATGGGCAATGACGGCTGCTGGCACTGCCCCTGCCCTCCTGCCCACGGTGTGGCTGGCTAGAGGTGGCCAGGAAGGCAGAGCTGGCTGCAGCCCAGGCCAAAATAGTGGCAGTGGAGGTGATGCATGGCTGAGTCCTGTGCCGGGATGGCCCCAGTGGCAGCAGCTCGCCACCCCTGGAAAAAACTGTGCTTGTGCTATTTTGATTTTCTTCTTCCATATGTCATCACAGGAGCTTTACCAACCTGTCTGTGTTGGTTTGAAAGAAAAACCAGTGTGAGACTCCAAGTCAGTAATACCACTTAATAGGAAAAAAGAGAAAAAATAAAATACATGCAATAATACAAAAGAAAAACCAGCGACAGAGTCAGAAATACAACCTGACACCCTGTCAGTCAGGGTGTTGGTAGCAGTCCCATTAAATGGTGGCTGCAGTCCTCCTGGATGACAGATGTGATTCTGTTGAAGCAGTGCTCCTGTAGAAGGTGCAGTTTTCCTCTGAAGGTCCAGCCATGATGTGGAAAAAAGGTCCGACTTTCCTCTGGGATCCAGTGGAAAGGGCTGCTTTGCATGCCAAACCCCAGTTTTTTATCTAGGTAGGAAAGGCTTGGCTCCTGCCCCTGGTTGGGGCATCTCCCAATGGGATGATGTAATCTTATCAGTCACACAATAGGACTGAATGGCCCATTAACGGAATATATCTTCTGGAGGAAGGATGGGTTGTGAAAAGATAACGATGATCATCCCCCTGATTTTATCAGAGGATATCTCCCACAGAGATAAGGATCACCACCCCTCCCACATTTCAACAGATGGTGATAGAATACACATTTTTGCATTGTACCCCAGGACACTGTGACACTGTCTAATTGGGCCAGCAGTGTGTTCATCTTCAGAGCCATCAGAGACCCGCTCTGCCGGATGTGCTGGAAGCTTCCAGCAACTTCTCACAGAAACTCCCTCCGTGGTTCTCTCACTACCAAAAACCAGGCCACATAAAACTCCCCCAGCACTGGCCACTTTTCCAGCCCTTCTGTTCTTCTCTGCTCTGTCCCACTGGTTCCTGTGCATGTCCTCTCAGAATTCATGCTGCCTCTCCCTTTGCCCTGTGTCTTGGTTTAGTAGGTAAATTTGGGAGAAAACTTCTAAAGGGGGTCTTTCAGAAATGTAGACTTAAGTGACCCCTCCCCCAGCTGGTTTGGGAAAAGATTTTTTTTTGAGAGAGGTGGGGAAAAAAATGTTTCTTTAACAGGCAAAGCACTCTTTAGCACAAAAAATGAACAATGCTGAACAACAAAACCTTTCACTGCTCTGAAGAGATGACAAATTCAGAAAAGTCCCTTTTGTGGGTTGTAGCTTGGCTCACTCAGTCTTCTTGGCATTGTAAACTGTCACAGCCTAGGCCAGGCCCCATTGGGCCATAGGTGTGAGTTCCTGGTGTTCTCCTGAATTTTTAGTCTTGAGGAGGTTTAAACAATTGTAAGAAAAAAGAAAAAAAACTACAGTCTAGGGAACTTCTTTGCTAGTTAAAAACTAACTAACTAAAAAGCGAAGGAGAATTCTCATTGTCTACTACAGACAACAATACTGTCTGTGAGAAGAATGTGTTGGAGTGCCTGTAATCTCTGATAATAAATTTTCTGCTTCTTCTCTGCCTCTTCACCCTCAGACCTAGTTTTAAAGTCGTAGAACTTAATATTTAGCATAAACAGAATAAGCCATTGGGGATACAAGTGTTATATAGTTCTCCTGGACACGCTGAGCAAGGGGGGCAGCTGGGAAGGGATTCTCGAGTTGGGGCTCTCTGGTGTCTGTCACAGAGAGGGAGGAGACGAGGACGGTGCCCAGGGCTCCGTTGCTCCCGGAGCTCTTCCAGGGTGAGGAGGAGCGTGTCCATCTCACAGCACAGCTGGGAAAGCAGCAGCCACTGCCCATCTATGGCACCTCAGTTCCCTGCTCCCCACAGCCCTCCCAGTCTGGACCCGATGCTCCTCCACGCCAATGTCTTCAGTCTGAAGAATTCAGAATTTAAGAATTAAGAATTCATTCAGACTGAATGGCGGAATCATGCACGTGGAATCGTGATTAGCTCGGGAAGAATGACAGCCGTTAATGGGCACTTCAGGATCCTGGAGAAAACAGGTACCTGGATTTTCTCTCATTGCTCGTGAAGCCCAAAACTGGGCAAGAAAATAAAACTCTACAGCCAAACAGCTGCAGAGCAGGTATTGATTTATTTAGTGCTGGGAGTGAGGGGGATCTCTCTGCCAAAAACTCACTCAATCTTCTTTAGCCTACAGGAGCATTTCAAAAATGCTTCCCCTCATTGTCACAATTACAGATTGTTAGCATATTCATATTTGCACAAAGCTGTGTCGTGATTTTACAAGTTTGTTGCTTTCACACACACATCAGTTCCTTCTGTGGTGGTTGTCAGTCTTTTGGTGGTCTTTTGATGAAGACTCCTGTAGTCTTCCTTTATCTTTTTACCCCTATCTTCACTGATGCCTTGGGTTTTAGCTTTTATATTTTTCAGAATTTCTGCTGCTTAGTGTCTAACTCTGAAACTTCATGCTAGGTGTTAGTAAGTTCTCTTCACAAGGTAGTTCGACAAAACAATCCCTTCCCAGCTGGAGAATCAAGGACAACTGGTACCCAAAAAGCAGAAACAATGGTGAGGGAAAGGGGGCAGGTCAGGAGGCTGAGACTTGATGACCTGGGGCTGTGCTTGGACAATTGACCCCAAAATGTAGATGAACCAAAACTTATAAAAGTGTAAAGACTCATGACCAGGATTAATTTTATTTGGGTGCACCCCCAGCCAGGCTCTTGCACTGCCCAAGGTGGATCCTTTCAATAAATACCTATTTTATTCCTTTTGCTCTGTCTAGTCTCTGTTCCAGGTCAGCCTTTCCAGGCATCACCACTGCATGCCTGGTGCTTCTTGGTTTTCAGTCTAACTTATTTTCAGCTAACTTTGCAGTTTGCAAGTTCTATAAAACTTGCTATCTTGCTCTTGATAGCACATGTTATCTCCCTTGCCCTGCTGTGTTGCTTTTGTTGATATCTTGTTTGCTCTGCTCTCTTGTTTGCTCTGCTCTCTTGTTTGCTCTGCTATCTTGCTCACTTTACCTGCACCTCTTGTTACAATATTACTTGTGGATAACCATTTATTATCAGCCAATAGGGAAAGAGAGAAGGCCACGTGCAGCCAGGAGTTAGGATAAAGGGAGGCTGCGCTCACTGAAACACCAAGGGAGAAAACCCGGCAGGCGAGTGCCCCTGTGGGCTCTCTGCCTTTATTCAAATAAAGTTGAAGGACTCCTCTGAATCACAGAATCACAACGTTAGAAGAGACCTTTAAGACCACCAAGTCCAACCCAGCCCTAACACCACAACTAAACTATGGCACTGAGTTCCACATCCAGTCTTTTTTTAAACACATCCAGAGATGGTGACTCCACCACTTCCCCAGGCAGACAACTCCAGTATTTTATCACTCTTCCAGTAAAAACTGTTATTCCTAATATCCAACCTAAATTTCCCTTGGCACAGCTTCAGTCTGTGTCCTCTTGTTTTGTCAAGAGAAAAGAGAGACTGTTTGGAAAAAGAGACTGTTCTGGTTTGGATTAATTTATTTTTTGATAAGGAAGGAAAGGAAAGGAACCAATTATGGAAGCAGGGGCCAGGCAGGAGGATGGAAGACCATTAGCCTGCAGCTGGAATTTAACTGAATACACCAAAAGCCAGAAAAAAGCCATGGAGCCAGAGCAGCCACCACTGTTTCTCGCTGGGCCCCTGCAATCCTGAATTCTCTTGTAAGTTATGGAGAAGATATGATTGATACATCAGACTTTTTTTTACCTGTAACTCATGGAATGCATTTTGGGGGCATGAAGCATTCTAACCACAGCCATGAGCAGAGGCACAAGCGCTAAAGCAAGCAGATGTTGAAGTAGTTGTGATCCCATGAGAAGTTTGAACTGAGAGAGAAGAGTGATGAAGAGCCTTTGCCCCCAGGGAAAAGAAGAAGAACTCTGTTCCCAGAGATGAAGATGGTCTCAGAAACAGCTGAAGAGAACCTTTGCTTTTGAACAGCTTATTCTTAAAATAGTTCTCCATCATCAGTTTGACGTGGCCCATGAATGCAGCTGTGGGAAGGCTGAGAGAGATGGGAGGGACTTCACAATTGCAGATTTCTGGGTGGCTGCTATTCATGGAAATTAAAAGCCACGAGAGAACTGTTTCTTGTGGAGAAGTCTCCGTGGCATGGCAAGAGACACTCCTCTCCCTAAGTAAATTGGAGAAAGCCTGTAATTATCCAGATTGGTGCAATTACACCACTCATGCTCTTTCTGAATCCTCTATCCACCCCAAAACGTTACCCCGTGAAAGGTTTCTTATCTGTGGTGATCAGGTTTGGCCTGGAATCCTCTCTTGCCTTCAGGGGGGACCCTGTAGCCTTGGATGGTTTTTCCTCACAGTTCTAAAGTTGAATGTTTCTATTTATACAGTTAAATCATAAAAAAGGTCAAAAGTTTTCTTCTTTATAGAGTTGAGTACTAATTCGTAACTTTAAGCAGTTAAATTTGTGACACACTAAAACAAAGGTTGGTGGTTTCGCCTGAAGGCTCTGGAACATAAATGCTGCAGCTCCAGTGATACATGGAGCATATCAGCAACTGGGAGAGCTGAGTTTATTAAATTACATTAAAAGCTTCATTCAAATTAAAATCATGCCATCTGTGTCATCTTACCTGCAAAGGAGCCTTGCAAGTAAAATGACAGAGAAATAGCTCCATGTTTTTAAATAAAAAAGAAACTGGGAATTGTCACAGCACAAGCTAGGCAATTCATTCAGCCATAGATAAGAAATGCAGTGCGATTAGCCTGCCTCAATAAACAGGAGTGAACAATAATAGGATATATTCAAACCCAAACCCAGAGATTTCACCCAATGACATTCCATTCTAAACTGCAGTCACATCACAGGTCAGGGAGCTGAGCAGCCTGAACTCCCAACCAGTCATCTCTGATGAGCCAGGAAATTTAAACCCTCTATTTAAGAACGGTTCAGCAGTATAAAGAGGCTTTTGTCACATGGATCACAGAGGGTCGTGTCTTTGTCTCCAACCATGACCCCAGTTAATGCCACAGGAGCTCAGGTCTGCCCAGGTGGGCAAGAGGCCAGTGGCCCCTGGGCTGTGCCAGCTGTGAGGTGGCAGCAGGGCCAGGGCAGTGCCTGTCCCCTGTGCTGGCACTGCTGGGGCACCTCCAGTGCTGGGGGCAGCTCTGGGCCCCTCCTGACAGGAGAGCCCTGGAGGGGCTGGAGGTGTCCAGGGAAGGGAACGGAGCTGGGCAGGGGCTGGAGCCCCAGGAGAGGCTGAGGGAGCTGGGAAAGGGGCTCAGCCTGGAGAAAAGGAGGCTCAGGGGGGACCTTGTGGCTCTGCACAACTCCCTGACAGCAGGGGACAGCCAGGGGGGGAACAGGGACAGGACAAGGGCAAATGGGCTCAGGCTGGGCCAGGGCAGGCTCAGCTTGGACAGCAGCAGCAATTTCTCCATGGAAAGGGTGCTCAGGCCTTGGCAGGGGCTGCCCAGGGAGCTTTGCAGTGCCCATCCCTGGAGGTGTCACCTGGATGTGGCACTCAGAGCTCTGGGCTGGGGACAAGGAGGGGATCAGGCACAGCTTGGACTCCGTGGTCTGGGAGGCACTGTTCCTGCTTTGCTTTCTCTGCTGGAGATGTGTCCAAGGAAGGCGAGGCTGGATTGTGCTTGGAGCAGCCTGGGACAGTGGACGGTGTCCCTGTCTTGGAATGGGGCAGCCACTGCTGATCTGGGAATTCCATTCTCACAAATCTCCCAGGGAACAATTCCTTCCCAATATTTCGTGTATCCCTGCCAGAAGGCAGTAGGAAGCCATTCCCCCTTGTCCTGTCCCTCCAGGGCCTAGTCCAAATTCTCTCTAATGCTTTTTTTACAAGTATGCATATCCAACTATCACAGTTTCAATTTTTATTATTATCAACATTCAGCACAGTAATTAAGGCTCTGAGATTTGCAAGAGAAATTCTGACTGTGACCCACCTGATTTAGAGCTAGTGTGGAATTTTAAACATAATTTGATAATCTGACTCCAGTAGAGTGTTTCCACGTTCACTTTCTGCTGCAGTAAAATGCCTGATTTCCTGGAATTACCCCACTGCCTCTGAACAGGAGAAGCCGCACCCACTGGAGAGCCAGGGCTGGTTACAGAGGGGCTGTGCTGGATTTCTCCCTACCCTGAGACCTACAGGGCACAGAGGGAGAAGGCAGGGCTATTGGGATGAGCTGAGGGCTGATGTAAATGTGGTGTTTGCACCACTTAATTAGTGGCTTGTCTGCAGTTTTCTTCTCTCTTGACTCAGAGTCAGGATTAAAAAACACAAAGGAGATCAATTCTTCCGTGTTCGGGTTTGGTTGTTTATTAAATCTTATCTAAAGTACAGTGAGTTCAGCAACACTTCTAGATAGCAGCTAAAAACAAGCAAAAAGGAGGTGAAAGTAGGTGATTACAAGGTCTTTTTAAGCTAGATAGTCCGATAGAGAATTAACACCTATATTATTTCTATTTTGACCCAATAACCAAACTCCTGTGACCCGCAGTACTGAGAGCTCTGAGACCAGCATGGAAAAGAAACCAGCATATGCAGAGAGGCACAAATCCATGGTTTATTCTATGAAAGCATCTTATCTAGCATATACCAACAGCTATTGTTTTACAGGGGTTTTTATATCTTTTGAGGGTTTTACAGTTTGCACCAATTACCAAGGGAATTCTACTTTCTAACCAATCCCTGAGCCATTTTACATTCAAAGCTGGCCTATGGATACTAAAAGAAAACGAACCACTAATATTAAAGATAGATAAGAGGGTCTACCAAGGGGGGAGAAGTGGATTCCTTTTTGTATTTGTCATTTCACAAACCATTTCTTATCTCTAAGCTACGGTTTTCCAAGGAGCTTGTTCTGAGGATGCAGGGAGACTTTCTTCTTTATGAATGCTTTCTGCTCCCTCCACACATCACGACTTTTTTCCCCAGTGTGAGCTGATGCCAACATGGCAGAAGAAAAGGCGTCAATAGACACATGCACATACTTAAATCTTCTAAATTCCGCCATGTGGGTAACATCCGTCTGCCAAAGCTGCAGGGCCTGTAAACCTCTAGCATTCACACCCACATGCAAAGGTGCAGCAAGCCCACGGCAGTCAGCACGAGAACTGACAATGTCACAAGCCTCAATCATCGTCAAATGAAATTGCTTTGGCAAAGTATGTGCATTATGATGGAAAAAGCTATGGAATGCCCTGGCCTGTGCAATCCTGTCCGGCTGAGGTGCCACCCACGCAGGGTTAGCCAACCTATCAGCCCTGGCATTGCCCTCCGTTATGAAACCTGGCAAATTTGTGTGACTCTGTATGTGCAGAATATAATATGGATGAACTCAGGCTTGAATCGCGCACCACGAGGCTTTCAACAGCCGAAATAAAACAGCATCGTCAACTTCCTTCAAAAGTGAGCAATCCAAGCTCTGAGTTATGTCTGCAACATCAGCAGAGTCAGTGATCAAATTCAAGGGTACCTGAGAAAACTTTTGGAATGCCATCGTGACAGCCTTCGACTCAATTATTTGGGCAGAGCCTGTCTCATGGCCTCCCAAGACTTACCAGCCAGGCTCATCCTCCCAGGTAACAATGGTCTTCCCTGTCTTGCCTGATCCATCAGTGAAGACAGTAGGACCTTGCACTGGTACTCAACTATTCTTGGGTCTCAACAACAATTTAACTGTTTTCACCATTTGTAATCGCTTACGGTTGGGCAGATGATAGACAATCTGTCCTGTAAAATCTTGCAGCAAAATCTCTGCAAGGGAACACTGTTAACAAAGTTCCCTTCAAAAAATTCCTGCTCTGCAGGAAGATCAATCTTCATGGGAACCACTGCCATCAATTGCAGGCATTGTTGATGGCTTTTGAGTATCAGCTGAGAGAACAATTCAAACACCATAGTTGCCATCTTTAACTGATGCGGCAAAAAAACCATTCTAGAACGTGCAAGGGATCAGGCCATTCATCGTTCCACTGGCCAATGATACCTGTAGGATACAAATCTGGATTGGTAATAAACACAGAGATATCAAAGGAAGGATCTACCCAATATACCTGACGAGGAGACAAAGCGTGCTGCACCTCCTTCAGCACCTGCCGCACCTCAAGGGCAAAACTCCGAGGTGAGTCCAGACAAGAGTCCCCCTTTAGGATGTTGAAAAGTGGGGACAACGGAGACGTGGTCAGTCCCAACTAAGGACGTAACCAACCGACAATTTCTGGGCATCATTCAGAGTCTTAATAGAATCCACAAATTGCACCTCTTGATGTTGAATCGTTTGATCCAAGATCTTGACCCAAATACTTCCAAGGAGGTTGCTGCTGGACCTTCTCTGGGGCCACTTGCAGTCCATAACAGCGTAAAGCAGCGAGCAGCTGAGGCTCTATCCTCAGCAAGTCATCTGGAGTAGAAGCTGCTATTAGGATGTCATCCATATAGTGATAACAATCAGGAAACTGCTCGTGGACTCCAGACAAGGCCCGAGCCACATACCATTGACAGATAGTTGGGCTATAACAACAGCCTCGTGGCAAGACCTTCCATTGATATCTCTGTCCTAGCTAAGAGTTGTTAATTGCAGGCACCTTAAAAGCAAACTTCGGTCTGTCATCAAGACACAAAGGAGTTGTGGAAAAGCAGTCCTTCAAATCAATGACCAGAATGGCCCATCCTGCTGGGAGCATGGTGGGTGAAGGCATACCAGGCTGCAATGCCCCCATGCCTTCCATCACTGCATTAATTTTCCTGAGATCTTGTAACAATCTCTATTTGCCTGACTTTTTCTTTATCAAAAAAAACGGGCATATTCCAGGGGCTGTGAGAAGGTTCAGTGTGTCCCTGCTGTAATTGTTCCTGAACTAATTGGTGAAGGGTGAGCAACTTAGTTTTCGCTAGGGGCCACTAATTTTGCCAGATGGAGGTGTTGGTCAACCACCGTAAAGGTATCATGGAATAATTCTCACCCTTCATCCCAGTGGCCCTGATCAAAAATTTGCTTCAAGTCGCACTCCCCAGGCCACCAAAACATCCCACCCCCAGAGGCTGACTGGGGCTGTGGTAATGTAGGTCAGACTGTGGCTGTCTGCCCTTCCAAATTTTTGAACAACACAGCCCAATGACTTACAAAGGTCTGTGCTGTGCCACCCACTCCCTCAATGGCCTGGCCAAACAGGGCCATCGGCCATGTGGGAGGCCAGGCAGAAAGGGAGATCACCGTTACACCCACCCCAGTACCAATCAAACCTCTGAGCTGAGTTTAAGGCAGGATGGTGCCAGGCAAGACCAGAGTGCACAACATCTGTGGGAGCCGACTGGAGATGTGCATAGTCCAAAAGACCTGTGGTGGTCCCACAGATCCGAAGCCACCGTTGTCATGTTCTTGTTGATCAGCCCTTTTTCAACGAAGAGAAAAACAGTCTGAAGTCCCGTGGATTTCTGTCCTGCTGCTTCCAGCGGGTGGCATCCACGGCTTCCCAGCTAGCTCAAACTCTGGCTGATCCTCACAGTGCTGATTTCAGCTGCAGGCTCTGTGTCCCGGTTTTCTGGGTTACTCAGTCTGCCCACGGCACAGCTCTGGCCAGGCTCAGCCTAGCTCAGTCCGTAAGCCCCTGTTAAGACAGACCTCTAAGTGATCCGTGCCCGTCTCGGCAGGCTTCAAGCCCCGGATATTTCCAGTGCCCTAACGTCAGTAGAAGTCCCAGTAACAATAGTGGGTGGAAGCCTCCAGATGTTTCTGATATTCAAGGGCTAACTATTGCACGGCTGTAATAACACACAGCATCGCACTCTCCTCTCAAGACAGGAAAGAGACACAAAGTTTTATTGTAATACACACTCCTTAAATACACTCAAGCACTACTCCAAGAACAGAATACAGCCCATTGGTCAGAGTGGACAGCACCTCTTGAACAGATGTTTTCATTATAAACAACAGAGTTCTCAAAATGCACACTCTGCAAACAGCAGCAGGTGCCTTTTTTTGTTCCTGGGAAAACCTCTGCCCCCAGGCCAGCTCCTGGGAAAGCTCCGTGTTCACAAGAAGCCTTCGCATGGGCTGCCTGAGGCCTTCTACACATCTGCAAGACAGACTTACCCTTTCAGCCTGTGCAGAAGACAAGAAAAGCAAACCACACTTTCTAAAGCAACCTGGAAGTCCCGTCTTGCTGCTTCATTAAGAAAAAAGGAAAAATCCCTGCAAGAAGATGTATCATGGGAGCAATAAGCCCACACTTAGAAGATGTGATGTGGGAGCAAAATATCCACAGGTAAAAAGCTACATTCAAATTAAACTCATGTTCTTTGTGTCATCTTACCTGCAAAGGGCACTTGCAAGTAAAATGATAGAGAACAAGTTCCATGTTTTTATGTTAGGGGTTGCTTTTTCCTCTCTGCCTGTGGAATTTTTCCCCATTGACATGCTAAGGGAGGACACTGTTGGCTTGAGATGGGGGAGGGAGAGCCACCCTGCTTTTTTGGGAATTTTCTCTTGGAGGTCAGCAGGGGGGGAAAGGGGGTGGTTAGAAGATTGGAAGCAGGTAAAGGCGGATGGGATGCAGTTGTTCCCTCGTTTGCTCGCTCTTGGAGTCGGAGGAGGAAGATCTCTGCTGCTGCTACTCCTCCCCCACCATCCCAACACCTGGAGCCGCCTCTTCTGTTGTTGGACCCGCACTGCAATCCTGCTTGGACGCCATCTCCTTCAGCTTGGTACCTCCAAGCATCCTGTTGGAGCACCGGGAGCGATGCTGTGAGCAAAGTCTCTCCTCCATCCCTTTCCCATCTGGGACACCACCACCATCACCCCCAGGGCAGCTGTGCAGGACCTGCCCCATCCAACACGGGGAACTGCAGCATAGAAGGACCGGAACCAGGTTACTGTTCTGTTTGTTGTTAATTCCAAAACTGTTTTTGCTATGTTTGTCTTGTTATATATATATATATATACACACATGAACTAGTAAAAACTTTTATTTCTATCCCCATATCCTGGCCGGAGAGACCCTGAATTTCAAATTAATACTAATTCAGAAGGAGGGATTTACTTTCTTCATTTCGAGGGAAGGTCCTGCCCTACCCTAGCACACGTGTTTTTTCAAACCAGTACATTTTATTAAAAAAGAAACTGGGAATTGTAAAAGCACAAGATGGCTTCTAGCTAAGCAATTAAATTGGACAGAGATAAGAAAGGCAATTTGGTTAGCTTACTTCAATAAACAGGCCCCTGGGTAAAATATGATTTATTCAAACCCAGAGATTTCATCCAATGACATTCCATCCTAAACTGCAGACACCTCACTGGGGTAGTGTCTATATCTCCAACCATGACCCCACTAAATGCCACAGGAGCTCAGGTGTGCCCAAGTGGGCAAGAGGCCAGTGGCCCCTGGGCTGTGCCAGCTGTGGGGTGGCAGCAGGGCCAGGGCAGTGCCTGTCCCCTGTGCTGGCACTGCTGGGGCACCTCCAGTGCTGGGGGCAGCTCTGGGCCCCTCCTGACAGGAGAGCCCTGGAGGGGCTGGAGGTGTCCAGGGAAGGGAACGGAGCTGGGCAGGGGCTGGAGCCCCAGGAGAGGCTGAGGGAGCTGGGAAAGGGGCTCAGCCTGGAGAAAAGGAGGCTCAGGGGGGACCTTGTGGCTCTGCACAACTCCCTGACAGCAGGGGACAGCCAGGGGGGGAACAGGGACAGGACAAGGGCAAATGGCCTCAGGCTGGGCCAGGGCAGGCTCAGCTTGGACAGCAGCAGCAATTTCTCCGTGGAAAGGGTGCTCAGGCCTTGGCAGGGGCTGCCCAGGGAGCTTTGCAGTGCCCATCCCTGGAGGTGTCACCTGGATGTGGCACTCAGAGCTCTGGGCTGGGGACAAGGAGGGGATCAGGCACAGATTGGATTTGATGACCTGGGAGCTCTTTCCCAGCCTCAGGGATCCTGGAATTCTGTGCCTGTAACACTCCTGCAGCAGGGAATTCTTGAGGTGTAGGAAATATCCCTCTGGAGCCAGGCTAAGCTCACCTGGGCAGGGAGGGACCAAATCCATGCTCTGCAGCTGATGTGTCCCAGCCCTGCCTGGCAGGGCCTGAGGCTTCCCCTGAGCTGCACAAATGCCAGCTGTGTCTGCTCCAGCACTTGTGACTTGGCAGCCTGGGCCAGCTGGTGGCTGCTCCTGGCAGGCTGGAGCTCTCCATATCCAAACTGCAGAGCTTGTTTGGAGCCATGCAGCAGGATTTGTGTGTGCACATCCCAAGGGAAAAGCAATCCAGGCACCCTGCTCTGGTTGGGTGTTGAATGTCCTCTGCCAAAGCCCAGCGCTCTGTTCCTGTCAGGTGTGGGATGTCCCCTGCCAAGAAAGCTGCAGCCAGGCACTGTTCCTGCTTTGCTTTCTCTGCTGGAGATGTGTCCAAGGAAGGCGAGGCTGGATTGTGCTTGGAGCAGCCTGGGACAGTGGACGGTGTCCCTGTCGTGGAATGGGGCAGCCACTGCTGATCTGGGAATTCCATTCTCACAAATCTCCCAGGGAACAATTCCTTCCCATTAGCGCATCTATCTCTGCAGAGGGCACTGGGGAACCATTCCCCCTTGTCCTGTCCTTCCAGGCCCTTTTCCAAAGCCCCTCTTCTGCTTTTTTCACATGTATGCATATCCAACTGTCACTGTTTACAATATTATTACCAACATTCGGCACAGCAATTAAGGGTCAGAAGTCCGCAACAGACAAGTGTCGCAATTTGGACCATAATTCTGTAATCTAACTCCAAAAGAGTTGTTCCACTTTCATGTTCTGCTGCTGTAATATGCATGATACCCTGGAATTACCCCGCTGCCCGTGGAATGGGAAATGCCGCACCCACCGCAGAGCCAGGGCTGCAAAAACAGGCGCTGCGCTGGACTTGTCCCATCCCCGGAGCTGCGGGACACGGAGGGAGAAGGTAGGGCCCGCGGGATGAGCTGTGCGCTGGGAGCCGGCAGCAGCAGGAGCGGGATCTTGTTGGTCTCCTGCCTCCTGTTGCGTGTGTTTGCCACGGCTGCGGAGATGGCAGGGCAGGAGAAGAGGGCTCTGAGGGCAGCGGGCGGGCGCTGTCTGCTCCGAGCGTGGGCTGCAGGAGCCGCCTTTGCTGGCAGCCGCTTTGGGGGAGCTCGGGGGAGCCGTGTGCGCTGCGGGGCTGAGCTGGGAGGGGGGCCGGGCTCACAGCTGGGGCCGGATGGCTGCGCTCCCCGCATGGCACGAGCCATGGCACTGATGCCGGGGGGGTTCCTGGCCCCCGAGCCGCTCCTTCGGGAGCAGGCCAGCCCCGTGGGGATGAGGGGCACGCACGGCACACCCTGCTCTGTCCCCAGCCCAGACTCAGTTCTTCCTTTTCCTCCCCGTGCAGGGAGGGTGGGATTCTCCTCTCTTACAGTCTGAGCGTCAGCACCCAGAGCGCTCTGCTCCCTGGGACAGCCCCACAAAGGTGTCGGTGTTGCCAGAGCCCCTTTCCCTGGGACAGGGCTGGGGAAAACACTCTCGGGGGGCTGTTCCCATGAAACGGGGTGCGGCACGTCCTGCTGCTTGTTACTTCTTGCGTGTTCTACAAGAGAGGAGCTGGATCCCGAGTTATGCCCTGAATGTGCTTAGAGCCTCTCTGCGGGCACTGACACAGTCGCACGGGGCTTTTCCCTGTTCCTGCAACAATGGGGAGCCGTGCAGGGACTGCCAAGGGTGCCTGGGGGAAGGTGCAGGGTGTGGCTGGGCTGGAGTTAACGTTGTCCAGGGCAGCCTCTGGCTCCTGAGACTGAATCAGTGCTGGCAGTGCTCCAGTGGGACAGGATTTGGGAGGGGACAGGGCTGGGACAAGTGCCCAAGGGGACAAGCTCCAGCAGCGACCCTGAGCCAGCAGTTCCCTTCCTGAGCAGCTGTCCCACACTGGGGCTCTGCTGTCCAGGGAGCAGCTGGACATGTGCCCAGCGAGGGCCCTCGGTGCCCGAAGTCCCTGCTGTGCTCTGCCAGCACGCCCAGCTTTCCTCTGCTGCTCAACTGCCCTTGTGTCGAGCCAGTGGCTTTTCCTGCTTCTGCCGTCCCCAGTGGAGGAGAAGGGTTGGCCTCCAGGGCTCCCTGGAATGAATCTGCCGTGCTCATGGGTTGCCTTCTCCTGACTGCCTGCTCTTCTCCTTTAGGATTTTGGGCCTTGCCTTCCTGCTGCTCTTCCTCCTGAGTTCTCGAGTGCTTCCCATCTTCTTCTGCACACCCTGCCGTGTGCCCCAGGCCTGCCACTGCTGCTGGGCTGTGTCCCCTGAGCTGGGGCCCTCGGCTGCCGGTGTCTGCTGGGAAGCCAAGGCTGGGAGAACGGGAGCATCTGCTGTGAGGTGGGTGAGGGAAACCAGAGCCCACAGCCCTTGCTCAGATTGCCCAAATGTGCAGGGATTGCTGAGGGAAAGCTGCCCTTGAAGGCTCTTGATGGGATGGAGCCTTCGGATGTCTAGCTGAGTCCAAGCCACTGGGATCCATTCCTGTTCTCTTAAGAGTGTTGTGGCCCTGGTGGGATGGAGGCTGAATGCTCAGAAGGATTTTTAAAAAGTAATAAATGTCTCCAGTATCCAAGTTTAGTGAGACTGGGACTAATTTAAAAAACCTCAAACAGGTGCCTAGTTTAAGGTTTGCAGGCACTTCTCCTCCTGTCACAAGAGATTTTCAGTTCAGTGACTGCACCTTGGTTGTGGTTGAGATGGCCACCACTGGACACTTGGCTGACGAGACCCTTTGTGCTAATAAGCAGCAGATGATGGAGGGCACCGCTCTGAGTCAGATCCCAAAGTCTCTGGTCTCTCCTGAAGGGCCAACAAGATGCCCCAGGCACAGCTGTGGGCAGGGACAAGGTGGATTTTCCCCCCTGAGTGTGCCAGGAAGCAGCTCCTGGGACGAGGTGTGAGTGGGGTCAGGCAGGGGCTGTGCTGGCAGCTGGAGCAGGAGCACAGGTCAGAGCCCGTGTGGCCGTGCTGGCTGTGGGGCGAGTGTGTCTGGGGAGTGTGGGGTGCCATGGGGGGAGTGGAGTGTGTGAGCGCTGCCTCTGGGTGCTGGGAGCAGCAGGCTGGGCCAGGCAGCGAGCAGGGCAGCCGTGGGGCTGGGCAGAGGGTGCAGGATGCAGGCAGGGCTGTTGGGTGGCAGAGGGGCTGTGCCAGTGCTCCAGGGAGCCAGGAATGCCCCAAGTGTCTGCACTTGTGGGTTGAGGAGTTCAGCTGGCAGGATGTGGGTGATGGTGAAGGCAGCACCATGTCCAGGGCAGGTTGAGTGGCTGAATCTGTGTGTCTCTGTGTCTGTGTTGTGTCTGTTATTCACACTCAGCTTCAGGGTTGATCCTGCAAACAGGAAAGCAGCAGCCACATCCAGGCTGCTGGGAAGGAGAGCCTGGCTCTTGTGCCATCCCAGGCCGGGCTCCTGCAGCCGGGTGGGAGCAGCCCCAGCCCCGCAGCTGCTGCAGAGCCTCTGCCAGGAGGCCGGGGCCTCTGACAACACCTCAGGGAAAGTCTCTTTGCTTCTTCCACAGCCATGGCTTCGAAGGAGGACACACAAGAGGGGGATGCAAAGGCACAGCTCCTGGCAGAGGCTTTTCAAAAGGAAGGACTGGATGCTGGATACTGGCTGCCCAAAATGTCGCAGATCCTGGGAATCGAGTGCAGAGAAGCCCTGCAACATCTGGAATATAAAGACTACATCAAGCTGGAGTCTGAAGCTCGGCACCCCTGGGAGAAAAAGGCTCTTCAGAAAGTCCTGAAAATAACAGATGACAAAACGTGTAAGGAGATGCAAAAGCGTAATTCAGAGAAGACAAAGCAAAGGCAAGAAGTGGCCAAACAAGCCCTGAATGACCTGAAAGAAATGCTCAACAGCCGCAGCCACAGCCAGGATGTGCTGAGGAAGAAAGCAGAGACTCTGTGGCAAGCCATGGAGATTCCCAAAGAGTTCTGGCCATCACCAAAGGAACCCTTGGCAGAAATGCTGGAGAACATCCAGAAGCAGCTGGAGCAGCAGCAGGAGGTGTCAGCAGGCAGGAGGGAGAACATCCCTGACACCGAGGTGCTGAGGCGGGCGTCGGGGGGACTGGCCCTGCAGGGCATCTACAGAAGCAGCAGAACTGGAGATGTGCTGGCAACACGAGAGCAGCTCCTCAGGGTGCCTGAGGGATTCCAGCTCGCCGGTCCGAACCAAGGATCGCAGCTTGAGAGGAGGGAGTTCTCCTCTTCTGCAGAAGAATCCACTTTCACCAAGTCCATGGAGCACCTGGGGTTCAGCATGAGCTTTTCATCCAAATTCTTGGCATTTTGGGGGATTAATGTGGGACAGAGTGTAGATCACAGCAGCTCCTCGCAGACACAGGACACCCACCAGTCCCACTCTGAGCAGAGCTACTTCTGCACCACCAAGTTCCAGTACATCCCCCTGGCCTCCTGCTACTTCCAAAGGCATCAGCTTCGCCTCTCAGATGCAGCTCTGAGGGAGCTGCAAGACATGGAACAGATTTTGGCCTTCACTCAGAAAGAAGACAACCCCATGTTTGTGAAGATGTGTGAGAGGTTCTTTAGCAAGTTTGGGTCTCACATAAACCAGGGTCCCCTCCACTTTGGGGGGATATTCTGGTGGAAGGCATCCACAGAAGGATTCCGAAAGGAGCAGCGGGAAGAGGTGAAGCGACAAACATCTGCAGCACTGAACAGCATGGTCAGGAAGAGCTATGGTGAGTTCCTGACAAGAGCTGCAGGGGCCCTGGATGTTTCTAAATCCAGCTCAAAGGCTTCTGTCCTGGGAAGAGCAGCAGCCCATAGAGCAATTCAGCTTGATGTGGCCAACACAGGGGGCCCAGCAGACACAACTTCTCTTCCTCAGTGGAAAATGGGGCTCGTGTCTGATAACACAACGTGGTGCGTGATCGACCGCGGCTTTGAGCTGATCCCAGTGTGGGACGTCATCCTGTGCAATCACTGCGGGGATTTTAACTCTGTTGATCAGATGAGCAGAGCCCTCAGGGATGCGTACAAAGCGCTGAAAAATCAGAGAATTGGCACCATTTTTGGAGAGGAACTGGGCAGTGCAGTGCAAAAGGCCAGAGATTTCATGGAGACTGTGAAGGCCTGGGAGGTGACAATGGTTGAAAGGAAGCTGTTCACGCTGATGGAGCTCAAAGATGATCTGAATGCAAAAACCAGGAACCACAGTGTGTGGATCAATGTGTGCCTGTCACACAAATCCCTGCAGAACTTCCTGGTGAACACCGTGCGGAGCTGCCAGGAGTCACCTCCAGAAAACACCACTTCTATCAAGGTCATTTTGAGAAGTCTCCTGGATCCTCATATCCACTCTGTCAAAAACTTCCCTGAGGCTTCCTTCATTATGCAGTGGATCTTCAAAACTGAGTACCCTCTTCCCACGTCTCCCAAAATCTCTGAGCTTGAAGACCTCATCAAAACACTGCAGCAAATGAAGGAGCACATCTGTGCTGTCACCTACGCACCAGGAAGCTCTGCTTCTGCCATTCATGAAGCAAAGATAGAAGCCACCCTGACCAGCAGCCTCGCCATTTATTCCTTACTCCAGTCTCTCCAGGAACGGGACAAGAAGGACATGGAACTGTTGGTGCTCTTGATTGCCACCAGCACAGGGTACCAGGTGGAAAGCAGCACTTTTCAGCACCTCCTTGGACACCCAGAAATTCAGTACATGGCCAAGGAAATGGAAGCGGCACATGAGGAGTATGTGAACCTGAAGGAGCAAGATGCCGACAGAGCTGAGGCCTCCCTTCTGCTGATGGGTCTGACTGTGACACCAGAAAGTCAAAAGCTGTCCCCTGAGCAGAAGAGGGAGCGTTTAGTTTTCATGGAAGATCACATGAAAGGCTTGTGGTCCACACGGATAAAGAACCTCCTCCAAAAGCACAGTGCAGACACAGACTGGGAGAGGCTGGAACGGGACTTGCATTCCTTGATCAGTGGGAGCTTGGATGAGGAATGGGATGAACACAGGATGCAAAAAATACTCACAGATCTGGAAGACACTTTTACAACACCTGAGCCACCCAGTCAGTGCCAATCCAAGTCAGACAGCAGCCAATCCAAAGCAAAAGAAGCCATTGCAAACCAGGAGTTCCTCCAGTTGCTCAAGCGCCTTGGACTCGAAAGTCGCTATCCAAGAAAAATGGGAATGGGAGATTTCCGCACCATCTGCAAGATATCTCTGCAGGACAGCCAGCCCAGCAAGGACAAGGAACTGCCATTCTACTTCTTGCAAAAGCTGTTAACTGTGGATTACCAGGTGAGGTACCTGACTTGCTGGGAAGAGAACAACCCAGGCCTTGCGCCCATGCCACAAACCCGAGAGCAAAAGGACCAACACTCAGACTCCTTTGAAAACTTCCTTGATAATCTGATGGGAGCAGCCCCTGAATGTGCAAGCAGGGACGGCCATGTGCACCCCATGGACCTGCAGATGGCCATTTTCCACTGTGCTGATGACTTCCTGAGACAGTCCCTTGCAACCAAGCTGGCCTTCTGCCAACTGGCGCTGCCTCTGCTGCTGCCCAACCCCTGCACTTCTCACATCGAGTTCCCGCTCTACGCCCTCAGCCAAATCCAGAGGAGCTGGAAAGAGGCAGAGAAGTCAGGAAAGCAGGCCCAAACAAAGAGTTACAACAACAAACTCATCTTCCAGGCACAGACACCCATCGTGTCCTTCATCCGCATTGGCAGCTCGGCCTCCTCTTCCAAGTCTCAGCTCCTGAACGCTCTGCTGAGCAAACGCAAACACGACACTTTCTTCCACCGCCACTGCAGAGGCAGCACCAGAGAGCGGCTGCTGATGGAAGGGGTGGTGGAGATCGCCTGGTACTGCCCCCGGGGAAGCCCTGATGACACCTTTGAGTGCTGTGTGGCTTTCTGTAACCTGCATGGAGACGCCAGGGAGCACGGAGCACAGCTGCAGTTCCTGCAGGACATATCTGCTGTCACTGTGGCTCTTCTGTCCGATTCAGAGCACATGGACAACATGGGGGAAAAGCTTCTGCAGGACCTGTGGCAGTCACAAAGGCCTTTGATTTGTCTTCTCACTGAAAAAGAGAACATTGCAACTGGGCGATCGAGCAAAAAAATTAAAATAGGGATCAAGAACAGAAATGAAGCAGAACTGATGGACCAGCTGACCAAAATGATCAGAGATCTCCTGGAAGGGTCGAATCCACGTTTCAGCCTGGAAGCCTGCGCGGACAAAGCTCGCCAGCACGGATTTGTGGTGGATGCAGATCAACCTGCGTGTGTGACAGCCAAAGCAAAGGCAAAGGAGCTGGTGGACCTTCTGAAGAAAGAGAAGCTGTCTGAGATCAAATCCCAGCTGCTGCCTCTTCAAGGAAAACTGTGGTACCAGTGGTGCAAAAAGGACAAAGAACTCACTCGCCTGCAGGAGAAGGGGAACAAGAGCATTGAGCATCATCGCAGCCAAATTGAATATGAGAAGAAAGCAATAAGAAAAAAGCAACTGGATCAAGCATTCCCTCTCAATCAGC